>NW_006921782.1:6299004-6305263 GCF_000298275.1 Orycteropus afer afer | reverse complement strand
ACCAAGCGTGTGTGGGGTATAAGAGTAACAAGAGGAATGTCAGACCTTGTCAGTCTTGCAGGTCCCGAGTGTCCTTGGGGTTGCTGGAAAGCAGAACATGTTCTTAAGCCCCAGGAATCTGTGAGAGCGCTGTCTCTTTCCCTAAAATATTCTTAAGCAATGTATTCTAAATAGTGTTCCATGGATAACTATGTACTGGGGATACTCACTCACACTCATTCACTGCCGTCAAGTCGGATCCAACTCATAGTGACCCCTCCTTGGTTTTCTGAGGTGGTATCATTATAGAAGTAGATTGCCCAACCTTCCTTCTGAAGAGTGATTTGTGGGTTTGAACCATCGGCCTTCTGGTTAGCAGTCAAATCAATATTAATAGAGTTCTATGGTGAAATATTTTTTAGAAGTAGGTAAAACAAAATTAAACAGATTTCTTTATTAAAAAAAGAGAAAAACTCATAGCTTTAATATTAAAGAGGGGTGAAAGAATAGATTCTGTGGTGTTTCCCAAATGTTATTTAACTAGGAATTTTTTTCCCTACATGCCTGTTGTCATCTTGCAGAGTATAGTATTTAGAGAATAGTGTTTAAGAAACACTACCTTGTAATATAAGCTGAATTTTGGTACATTTGAAATAATTATCTGAATGTACTCCTCAGACGAATAATTTAGCAAACTAAAGAGAAAAAATGCTAGTAACTGGTAAAATTCTTTCATTTTTTCCATTCCATTTTTCTTTCTTTTATTTATTCAATAACCATTTAGTGTTTATTCAATTCAAGATAGAATCTTATTCTTATCTCTATTCAAAAGTCTGAGGTAGTCTTATGAATAGAGTTAGAGATTCTAAAATAAATGACTAGAATCTCAAGATCTTTGTTTCACATCTATAAAGATCTTTCCAAATTTCATGGGAAGATAAAACTTTTATTTCCAAAAGGAACTTCAAAGTTATATGAAGATAAAAGAAGAGCTACGGTGAGTGAACTGGTGTAATATTTGGCTATAACCTCTGGAGAGCTCATCTGAATTAGACGTGTGACAACTGATCTCTTATAGTTTAAGTCCATAGAAGCTTGAAATAGAGTTGAAACAGCCTACTTGAAACTAATACTCTTGCATTTGGATCATTTACAAAATGTGATAATGAGTTTTATTTAAGTAGAGATGAGCAAGGTGAATTCTTTTCTGATAACCCTTGTGTATCTAAGGATACTGGGCTGTTTGGACTGATGTCAGAAAAATATGAGGAAACATGAAGGAACCATTTCAAATAAATAATGGCTATAAATTCAGCATCACCAAACCCCAATACTTTTACCATAGAGCTTTCATGTGATATTGGTGGCCAGAAAGGAATACAGATTGTTTTATAAATATGTGAAGCAGAGAAATAACTTACTCCTTTCCACTCCCACCACAACCCCAACACACACACACACACACACACATACAGAGACTAACTTTGTTGAAATTTCTTAAAATATTAGGATGTTCTCTATGATAATTTTGTTCTTTCTTGTAGAAGATCATTCTGAAATTATACATGCTATAGACAAAAGTTGTATCTATAGTATTCTGATGAACAATACATATTTAGTGATTTTATTATTATTATTATATATTATGTATGTGTAGCTGTCTGTGAGAGAGCTCTGGTGGTGTAATGGCTAAGGCATTTGACTGCTAACCAGAGGCTGGTGGTTCAAACCCACCAGCCACTCCTCAGAAGGATGATTGGACAATCTACTTATGTAGAGATATTGCCTCGGAAACCCAAGGAAGGGTCACTATGAGTCGAGATTGACTCCAAAGCAGTGAGTTTGGTTTGGTTTTGAGTTATGTGTCCTTCTGAATTGGTTATTGCTCATTTTATTTCAGGAGTTCAATGTCTGCTTTTCAGGAAAACTGGAATTGGTGACTAAGATGACAGAACCCTAATGAGCAATTCTTTAATTAATTTAAAGCTATAGGCAAACAATACAAAAAATAAACTGCCAAGAATCAATGTTAATTCAATAATAACAACCCAATCATCATGAAAAAAAGAAAGAAAGAAATATATGTATATTTGCCTAATCTTGCATAATGCATTTTTCAAAGGTCTATCAATATATACATATACATATTCATATACATATACATAGGAGCTCTGGTAGCATAATGCCTAAGGCACTTGATTACTAACCAGAAGGCTGGTGGCTCAAACCCACCACTCGCTCCTCGGAAGGAAGGTTGGAAAATCTACTTCCGTAGTGATACCGCCTCGGAAACCCAAGGACGGGTCGCTATGAGATGGGTCTGACTCAACAGCACATAACAACAACATACATATACATACCAAAACTAAACCAAACTCACTGCCGTCGAGTCAGATACAACTCATAGTGACCACTCCTTGGGTTTCCGAGGCGGTATCACTATGGAAGTAGATTGTCTAACCTTCCTTCCAAGGAGTGGCTGGTGGGTTTGAACCACCAGCCTTCTGGTTAGCAGTCATATGCCTTAGACACTACACTACCAGTCAGTCTTACAGGTCCCGAGTGTCCTTGGGGTTGCTGGAAAGCAGAACATGTTCTTAAGCCCCAGGAAGCTGGAAAGGAAGAAAAGAACATATACATATACATCCTCAGAAACCCAAGGAGGGGGTCGCTATGAGTCAGGGCCGACTCGACGGCACATAACAACAAAACAACAACAATACATATACATGTGCATATGCATACATATATGGCACTGGGCTTGGAGCTGCTTTCGCTTGGGGGTGGCTCTATTTTAAGCCTGAGGCCTGAGGTACGCAGGGGCAGAGTGGTTAGGAATAACTAAGGGAAACAAACTTGTCTGTCAGTTTGTCAGCCTGCAGTGGCTTACGTGTTGCTGTGAGGCTGGAGGCTATGGCACCAGTGTTGCAAAATGCCAGGAGGGTTTCCCATAGTGGACAGGTTTCAGCAGAGTTTCCAGACTAAGACACAGAAGAAGGAGAAGACCATCCATTTCTCAAACAATTGGTGAGTGAAAACCTTAGGAATAGCAGTGAAACACTGTCTGATATAATACTGGAAAAAATTATGAATAGCTCTTACACATTGTCTGATAGAGTGCTGGAAGATGAGCCCATCAGGTCAGAAGGAACTCAGAACTTGACTGGGGAAGGGCTGAGTCCTCAGAGTAGAGAGGACCTTAACGATATGGAGAGTAAAGCTTATGAGACCTCCATTGGCTGATGTGGCATGACTCAAAATGAGTAGAAACAGATGCAAACATCCATTAATAATCTGAACATGGAATCTGGATTTAGGAATATTGGAAGTTGTCAAAAATGAAATGGAACACATAAAGACCGATATCCTAGGCGTTAGTGAATTGAAATGGACTGGTTTTGGCCATTTTGAATCATACAACGATATGATCTACTATGCCAGGAATGATAAATTGAAGAGGAATGGTGTGGCATTCATCATTGCAAAGACTGTTTCAAGACCCTGAAGTACAATGCTGTCAGTGATAGGATAATATTCATGTACCTACAAGGAAGATCAGTTAATACTACTGTTTTTCAAATCTATGCTCCAACCACCAAAGCCAAAGATGAGGAAATTGAGGATTTCTACCAACTTCTGCAGTCTGAAAATGACTGAACATGCAGTTAAGATGTTTGATTATCACTGCTGCCTTGAATGCAAAAATTGGAAACAAAGCAGAGTTACTAGCAGTTGGAAAATATGGCCTTGGTGATACAAATAATGCTGGAGATTGCATGATAGAATTTCACAAGACCAATGACTTATTCATGGCAAATACCTTTTTTCAACAACATAAATAGCAGCTGTACACATGGACTTCAACAGAAGGAGTACACAGGAATCAGATTGACTACATCTGTGGAAAGAGGCAATGAAGAAGTTCAGTATCTTTGACCAAAGCAAGGCCAGGAGCTGACTGTGGAACAGACCACCAACTGCTCATATGCAAGCTCAAGTTGAAGTTGAAAACAAAACAAGTGCACAGGAGTCAAAATATGACCTTTATAATATCCTGCCTGAATTTAGAGACCATCTAAAGAATAGATTTGATGCATTGAACATCAATGACTGAAAACTAGAGGAATTATGGGATGACATCAAGTATATCATTCATGTCTAAGCAAGAGGTCATTAAAAAGACAAGAAAGGAAGAAAAGAACAAAATGGTTGTTAGAAATGACTCTGAAACTAGCTCTTGAGTGGAGAGTAGCTACAGTAAATGGAAGAAATGACAAGATAAAAGAGCTTAAGAGAAGATTTCAAAGAGCAGCTTGAGAAGACAAAGCCAATTACTATAATGAAATGTGCAAAGACCTGTAGTTAGAAAATCAAAAGGGAAGAACATGCTCAGCATTTCTCAAGCTGAAAAAACTGAGGGAAATAAAAATAAGCCTCAAGTTGCAATACTGAAAGATTCTATGGGCACAATATTGAATGATGCAGGAAACATCAAAAGAAGATGGAGGGAATACACAGAGTCACTGTACCAAAAAGAATTGGTCAATGTTCATCCATTTCAGGAAGTAAAATATGATCAAGAACTAACAGTATTGAAGGAAGAAGTCAAAGCTGCACTGAAGGAATTGGCAAAGAACAAGCCTCCAGGAATTGACAGAACACTCATTGAGATGTTTCAACAAATGGATGCCAAGAGACTTGGAAGACAGCTACCTGGCCAACTGACTGTAAACCAAAACAAAACAAGTTCACTGCCATTGAGTTGGATCCGACCCATAACCACCCCTCCTATGGTTTTGGAGGCAGTATCACTATGAAAGTAGATTGCTCAACCTTCCTTCTGAGGAGTGGCTGATGGGTTTGAACTACCAGCCTTCTAGTTAACAGTCAAATGCCTTTAGGCACTATGCCACCAGAGCTAGAGATCCATATTTGTACCCATTCCAAAGAAAGGTGATCCCACAGAATGTGGAAATTATCAAACAATGTCATTAATGTCACATGCAAGTATCATCTTACTGAAGATAATTAAAAATCAGTTGCAGCAGTATATTGACAGCTTCCAGAAATGCAAGCTGGATTCAAAAGAGGATGTGGAATGAAGAATATCATTGCTGATGTCAGATGAATCTTAGCTGAAAGCAAAGAATACGAGAAAGATGTTTACTTATGTTTTATTAACTATGTAAAAGCATTCGATTGTGTGGATAAGAACAAATTTATGGATAACATTGAGAAGAATGGGAATTACAGAACACTGACTGGCTCATGAGGAATCTGTACATAGATCTGGAGGCTGTCATTCGAAGAGAACAAGGAGATAGTGCGTGGTTTAAAATCAAGAAGGGAGTGCATCAGGGTTGTATCCTTTCACCAGTACTATTCAATCTGAATGCTGAGCGAATAATCTGAGAAGCTGGACTATATGAAAAAGAACATGGCATCAGGCTTGGAAGAAGACTCATTAACAGCCTGCAATATCCAGATGACACAACTTTGCTTGCTGAAAGTGAGGATGACTTAAAGCACTTAATGATGAAGATTAAAGACTACAGTCTGCAGTATGGATTATACCTCAATATAAAGAAAACAAAAATCCTCACAGTTGGTCCAATAAATAGTTTCAGAATGGATGGAGAAAAGATTGGAGTTGTCAAAGACATCATATTACTTGGTTCTACAATCAACACCAATGGAAGTAGTAGTTAAGACATCAGATGACATATTGCATTGGAGAAATCTGCTGCAAAGATCCCTTTCAAGTGAAGAAGAGCAAAGATGTCTCCTTGAAGAGTAAGGTGTGCCTAACTAAGCCATGCTATTTTCAATCACCTCTTATGCATGTAAAACTGCACAATACATAAGGAAGACCAAAGAAGAGTTGATGCTTTTGAGTTGTGGTGTTGGAGAAGAATGGTAAGAGTATCAGGGACTGCTAAAAGGACTGACAAATCTGTCCTGGAAGAAGTGCAGTCTGACTGCTCCTTGGAAGCAAGAATGGTCAGACTTCGTCTCACCTACTTTGGTCATGTTGTCAGAAGGAACCACTCCCTGTTGATGGATATCATGCTTCATGAAGTGGAGGATCAACAAAGAAGGGGAAGGCCCTCAACAAGATGGATTGACATGGTGGTTACACTGATAGTCTCAGGTACAGCAAAGATCTTGAGGCTGGCACAGGACTGGGCAGTGTTTAGTTCTGCTGTAGATAGGGTCGCTAAGAGTGAGAGATGACTCAATGGCACCTAAAAACAAAAACATTTTATATATACACACACAC
>NW_006921782.1:6281595-6298600 GCF_000298275.1 Orycteropus afer afer | reverse complement strand
AACAGTGCCTAAGGTACTTGACTGCTAACCAGAAGGCCTGCCACTCCTCAGAAGGAAGGTTGTTTGGGCAATCTACTTCCATAGTGATACTGCCTTGGAAACCCAAGGAGGGGTGGCTATGAGTTGGGTCCAACTCGATGACCCATAACAACCACAACAATAACATACATATACATATTACTATCTTGGCTTCAAGTACTAGGGACAAAATTCCAAATCCTATAAATGGATAGGGCTGGGTAGAGAGTGTGAGTTGGCATTCACATTTGAAATTATAGATTCTATAAACTGGCCCTTGGGAAGAAGTTTGTCTTCCCATCCACCTCAGGTAGATATCTTCTTCTTTGGAGAAGGTAATCACTTCAAGGTGATTTAAATGAAGGCAAGTAAGAAGTTATGTCTGAGACACCAAGTAGTCAAATTCACATATATGCTATTTTTACTCTTTCCTAATTTGGTAAATAAATAATACCATTCCAGAATTTATCATTAGCAATATTAGTTTCAAATGCTAAATGCAAATAGACCAATCAGAGCACGTATTTCTCATTATTGTTGTAGTGCATAACCCTTGAAAACTGTATACTCAGTGTGGTCACATGATATCTTGATGGAGTATGGAGAAGGAGAAGATACAAAACATTGAGAAATATGTAGAAAGGAACTAAAATGGATTTTTGGAACTAATGACAGAAATATAAAATAAATTGGGCAAAAGGAAAGTAACTTAATCTTAATAAACCCAGCAGAGCCAGCATAATTAAGTAACAGCTATGGTATCATTTAATTATTTTTCCCAAACAGCACCATCATTATATGTGCTCAAGAAATAACTTTTCTGTATTTATTTGGCAAAATAGCAAAAATGAGTTGAAACATTATCAATTGTAAAAATGGCATTACAGTAAATTGGAAGTAATTTGAAATTATACCTAATAGAACCAAGCACACTCCAAATTAATGCATAGCGCTACTAGGAAATAAATGAATTCTTTACTCTTAAGTCTTTTGTTTTAAGAAGAACCTTTAGCAATGAAAGCCAAGTAATTGTCCCTAAGACTATGAAATGAATCAAAGCAGCCATAAATGGCAATCGTGATTACAAAAAGAAGATTTTCTTCTCTTTGAATCACTCTCCTTTTGTACAGTGCTGGCAGAGCCCAATTGCATGACATACAGCCTCATAGGTTGTTTTCTTGGCATAACTTTGACATAACTATTTCTTTGCCTGGTTTCATCTTTCACATTGCACTTTTTTTACACTCAACTCCTAAGACTGCTCCTGCATGCCTGCTTCCTACTGTTTACCAGTGTGTGTATGCTATGACTTGCAAACAAGGAACTGCTCTTAGCCAAGTCATTAATTAGGGTCCTGTCTGAAGTTCTCCTGCAAAGGATAATAATTTGTTAGCTTAACTAAGACCTTGTTTCTTCCTGGTAAATGTCATTCTCGGAAAATATTGAGGCTGGACCCCTGCTAGGTATTTAATGCACAATTTACACATACTTGAAGATATCTAATGCCCTATCTCATTTTTGATAGCCAAAATGACTGTAATAAGCTAAAGCGACCTCATTTTAAATACACAAATGCTTTTAGTTGACAGTGGGGATGTAATTTACAAATATGCTAATCCTTACTGCTGAATAGGATATATTAGCCCAAATCAGATCAAACACCTATATGTATGTGTATTTTACTCTTATTTAACTATTCTAAAACATTATTTTTGTTCATGTACTTTTCTGCATCTGTAATGCTATTCTCTGTGCTTATTAAAATTGAAATAATAATTCAAAACAATCATAAATTTTCTGTATTCCTTGCCTTTTTAACCACATTTAATAATGACTAATAAATAGAAAATCTATTGTTTCATCCCAAGTATATCTGATTATAAAGCTTATGCTTTTGAAGGAAACAAGGGTGGCTTAGTAGCTGGTACCCTAGATGGGACTGTCAAATGACCTGCAGGACTGCCTAAAATCCTAAGTTTTTGGTGCTATGCAGTTTATGATGGGCTGTGTTCTTAACGTGTAAGTCTTAGTCCTGCTTGTCCTAGTTATCTGATAATAGTCTCTAGTTTGGATCTGAGTTTTTTATTTAAACGTTGATTATGATGTATTTCTGGTAATGTTAAGTTTATTTATTCTTAATCTAGGGTTATAAACTCAGCAAGTTGAACTCCACTATAATTCCTGGGAGAGATGGGCCAGACTTACATTCCTGGCCCATTTTGTATGACAACTCTGGTGAGGTAAAAGAACTGAATTAATTGGGAATTAGAAGCTGTAGGTGGGAGAGTCAGTTTTTATTCCTACAATATGTATAACCAAAGGAGCCCTGGCAGTGCTAGGGTTAAGCACTAGACTGTTAACTGAAAAGTTGGTGGTTAGAACACAATTGCTCCTGAAGAGAAAGATGTGAAAGTTTGCTAGTATAAGGATTTACAGCCTTAGAAATTCTGTGGGGAAGTTCTACCTGTCTTACAGGGTTGCTATGAGTTGGAATTGACATGATGGGAAATGGATTTGGTTTTGGTATATATGTAAACTTGGATAGTGAGCTAATGTATGGAGTTCCTCTATGAATACCATTTGTTGATAATAATATGCTAATCTGTCTTTATAATATTCTAGATGTATTTTGTATCATGTGTATACCTAGTGTCACCAAAACAAACCAAACTCACTGATGTCAATTCAGATCTGACTCATAGTTACCCCTCCTTGGGGTATCCCTACGGAAGTAGATTGCCCAAACTTCCTCCGAAGAGTGGCTGGTGGGTTTGAACCTGGAGCCTTCTGGTTAGCAGTCAAATGCCTTAGGCACTATGCTACCAGAGTTCTTACCTAGTATCACAAGTGCTGGGATTTCACAGGTGAAGATGCTACACAGGAAGGATGAAACTAAGACAACATGGGATAAGATTGAGACCTAAATGGAATGTAGGGTTGGCTCTCAAGGTGAGGGTCAGTGTCTTAGTCTCGATTCTCTAGAGCAACAGACCAGTGAAGTGTGTATTTAAATACATAGGGAGAGATTTACTTCAGTTAAATTGCTCACACAATTGTGGATGTTAGCAAGTCCCAAATCTGTGGGTCATGTGCCATGCTGAAGACTTCCATAAGTCCCATGAACTGGTGGTCAGATGATGAGAAAAGTACAGAGTTCATAGAGAGAGAACTTTGCCAGATCATGTATTTATATACTGGATTCAGGCCACACCCCTAAGGAAACCCCTCTTTTAACTGATTGATCATGTTAGATCTCAGAACAGAAGGTAATTACACAGTGTCTGTCAAATCACTGAGAAACATAGCCTAGGCAGGATGACACATTGCAATAACCACCATGGATGGATGTCTAGCATTAAAATATGGAAAGTACACAAAATGGAATAGTGAACTCAAGATAGGTTTCAGCCAGTATGCATGCCTTTGTGCCAGCATCTGTCTGTCTTTATCACTCTATTTCTATCTTTAAAGCTCTCTATATGAAAGGGAGTGTTATCTGCTTGGTAAGGCATGGAAGCAACACTACAGGCATTGTGATACCAATTGAAGTCACACAGCTGACAGTGTAACAATGTGTTGATTTCCAGTGGAATGAATATTTCAAAGAAGGAACTTAGCCATGAGCTGAAAAGGGTAAAGCAGAGTGGGTCTAAGGTTGAGAGGATATTGGGGACCCATACAGAGCCATACAGCTAAGTTCCCAAGCAAGCTAGAGCAGAAGTCCAATTGTGAGGACTTGGCCAACATGGGTTATATTGTTTGGTTAGGTGCCATTGAGTCAGTTCTGACTCATAGTGACCTTATGTATAACAGAATGAAACATTGCTTGGTCCTGCACCATGCACACAATTGTTGCCATGCTTGAACCCATCATCACAGCATCTGTGTCAAACCATCTCATTGAGAGTCTTCCCCTTTGTCACTGACCCTTTATCAAGCGTGATATCCTTCTCCAGAGATTGGTCCCTTCTAACAACATGACCAAAGTATGAGAGATAAAGTCTGGCTATTTTCACTCCTAAGGAGCATTCCAGCTATACTTCCTCCAAGACAGATTCACCAACACCATAATTCAAATGCATCAATTCTGTGGTCTTCCTTATTAATTGTTCAGCTCTCATATGCATTTGAGGCTGCTAAAAGTACTATGGCTTGCATCAGGCCCACCTTAGTCTTCAATGTGACTTCTTTGCTCTTTAAAACTTTAAAGAGATCTTTTGCAGATTTGTCCAATACAATACATCATTCAATTTCTTGACTGCTGCTTTCATGGGTACTGATTATGGATCCAAGTAAAATGAAATCCCTGACAATTTCAGTCTTTCCTCCATTCATCATAATGTTGGTTATATGTCTACTTATGAGGAATTTTGTTTTCTCTATGTTGAGGTGTAATCCGTACTAAAAGCTGTAGTCTTTGATATCTATCAGTAGTAAGTGCTTTAAGTACCCTTTACGTTCAGCAAGCAAGGTCCTGAAATCTGCATATTGCTGGTCAATGACCTTATCTCCAATTCTGATGCTGCATTCTTCTTCACATAGTCCAGCTTCTCAGTTTATTTGCTCAGCATACAGATTGGGTAAGGATGGTGAAAGGGTACCCTGACACACACCATTCCTGATTTTGGACCATGACATCTGTTCTGCTCAAATGACTGTCTGTTGTTCTATGCCCAGTTTCATATAGAGCACAATTAAGTGTTCTGGAATTCCCATTCTTTGCAATGTTATCCAAAATTTGTTATGATTGACACAGTCAAATGTGTTTGCATAGTCAACAAAACACAGGTACACATCTTTCTGGTATTCTCTGCTTTCACCCAAGATCCATTTGTGATCAGCAGTGACATCCCTCATTCCACGTCCGCTGCTGAATCCAGCTTGAATTTTTGACAATTCCCTTCTATGTATTGCTGCTACCATTTTGAATTATTTTCAGCAAAATTTTATTTGCATGTGATATAGTTGATACTGTTCGATAATTTCCTCATTGTGTTGGATCACCTTTCTTTGGAATGAGCACAAATATGGATCTCTTCCAGTCAGGTGGCTGGGTAGCTATCTACCAAATTTCTTGGCATAAATGAGTGAGTAACACTAACACTACATCCATTTGATGAAACATCTCAGTGTGTATTCCATCATTTCCTGTAGCCTTGTTTTTCATCAATTTGTTCAAGGCAGCTTGGACTTCTCCCTGCAAATCTATCAGTTCTTGATTGTATGCTACCTCTTAAAATAGTTGACCATTGACCAATTCTTTTTGATACAGTGACTTTGTTTATTCCTTCCATCTTCCTTTGATGGAACCTGCATCATTCAATATTTTGCTCATAGAATCCCTCAATATTGCACCTTTAGGCTTGAATCTTCAGTTCTTTCAGCTTGAGAAAGGCCAATCATGTTCTTCACCTTTGATTTTCCAACCTCAGGCACTTGCACATTTCTTTATACTTTACTTTTTCTTCTTGAGCTGCCCTTTGAATTCTTCTGTTCATCTCTTTTACTTCATCATTTCTTCTATTCACTTTAGCTACTTCTCATTCAAAAACAAGTTTCAGAGTCTCTTCTGACATCTGTTTTGGGGTTCTGTTCCTTTCCTATCTTTTTATGACCTTTTGTTTTCTTCATGTATGATGTCCTTGACATCATCCCACAACTTTTCTCTCTTTGGTCACTGGTGTCCATTGTATCCAATCTAGTCTTCATATCATCTCTACTTATGAGTGGAATATAATCAAGTTTGTGTTTTGGCTGTCATGGACATCTTTTAATTTTCTTCAGTTTCAACTTAAATTTTGATAGGAGCAATTGATGGTCTGTTCCACAGTCAGTTTCTGACCTTGTTTTGACTTATGCTATCGAACTTCTCCATCATGTCTTTCCACAAATGTAGGCAATTTATTCCTGTGTATACTCCATCTGGCAATGTCCACATATATTGTCCCCATTTATAATGTTGGAAAAAAATGTGTCTGCAATAAATAAGTTGTTGATATTGCAAAATTCTACATGTGAAATTTGGTATTACTTCTATCGCCATGTGTATGTTTTCTAACTACCAGTGTTTCTTCTTTGTTTCCAACTTTTGCATTCCAATTACTAGGTATTACCAAGACATTTTGATATCCTTCTCCAGAGATTTTGAGTGGGTGTTTGGTTAATTTCAGACTTCAGAACTTAGCAAAAATCTTTGATTTCATCTTTGTCTTTAGTGATTGGTGTTAAATTTGAATAAAAGTTTTAACTGTTGTTCTTTGTAGATGTGTGGATATTTTCCTACCACTGATAGCACTGTACATTATGGTAGATCTTGAAACATTCTTTGTGATGATGAATGCCATGCCATTCCTCTTCGATTTATCATTCCTAGCATAGTAGACCATATAATTGTCTGATTCAAAAATGGCCAATGCCAACCCATTTAAGCTTATACTAAGGCCTAGAATACCAATCTTTATGCATTCCATTTCATTTTTGACAAGTTCCAATTTTCCTAGATTGATGCTTCCTACATCCTATGTTCTGATTGTTGTTTGTTTGTATCTTTCTCTTCTCACTTTGAGTCATGATACATCAGGAAACAGATATCCCAAAAGCTTTACTCTGTCCATGTCATTAAGGCTGACTCTACTTTGAGGAGGCAAGTCTTCCCTAGTCATATTTTGAGTTCCTTTCGACCTGAGCATCTCATCTTCTGGCACTATATCAGAAGATGTTTCCCTACTATTCATAAGGATTTACACAGCCAGTTTTTTCAGAGGTGGACCTGGCCACATCCTTTTTTCTAGTGTCTTAGTCTGGAAGTTTCACTGAAACCTGTCCACTATGGGTGACACTGCTGGTATTTGAAATGTTGGTGGCATAGCTTCCAGCATCATAGCAACATGCAAGCCACCACAGTAAGACAAACTGGCACAAGTGGTTGGGCCAGCGGGGGAGATATGCTTTAATTTTGACCAAATAATCTCACTGCCTTATATGCACATTTGGGCCTATTACCTACATACAGGTTCTGGATCTAATAAAATATTAACTCCTTGAGAAACTGTCAGTTGCTTTCTAAGGAAGGTATTTTCTTCTCTGTGATCTCTCAAGACCTTGTGAAATATCTAAAATGGAATTTAACATTGTTTTTCCATTTTTCATAAGTCTATCTTCCCTGTAGCTCTTGAGCTTTTTAGGGTAGGCATAGAATCTTTTTCATCTCTTTATCTCTAGTGCTTAAGACAATGCCTGGCACATCTGCACAAGAGGTACTTCTTAAATAAATGAATGGAAGAATAACCAAAGCACTATTCCAGAGCCATAATATGAATATTTGAAAACTATTTTAATTGCCCTGAAAATGCATGCCTTTGCCATATAATTTACTAGGCTCAAGGTAGGGATGAATTGATATCTTCTGTGTTTATTAAGGTGAGGATGATAAAAAAACATCAATGACGACTTTTCTACCCTCCTCAGCCACCTTCTGAAACATTTGAACCAAAGTCTCCATCCCACCTAAGAGCACAGTGACAATCTCTGTGGTTCCTGCTGGTGTGATATTAGTAAAGCAATCCCAAACATATATCCTGCTGATGGAATGACCATCTTGCCATATGCAACTGACACATGATTCATTGTGAAGGTGAATATCCCATTGAAGGACAAAGTAAGAGTGAGCAGGAACAAAAGAAAGGGACTTTGAATTATTTTTCCCAGCATCAGATTTTGCCATTGAGAACTTTAATGAGGAAGGGGGGCTGAAACCTATTGCTGCTCATGGATTTTATCTGCTCTAAGCATCTTTTTGGTTTACAATCATTCTGTCAGTTTTCTAAATAATTAAAAAGCACTTTTCTGTAAGAAGTATTAGTGTCTGTGTTAGTTTGGAGGCAATTTGGATTAATCAGGCAGTTGATGATCCTGAATAGTTCAGCAAGCCTGGACTTCATAGGCATAATTGCAGAGAAATATTTCCACCCTAATTTTAACAAAGGAGCTCTGGTAGCATAGTGCCTAAGACACTTGCCTGCTAACCAGTAAGCTGTCTGTTCAAACCCACCAGCCACTCCACGGAAGGAAGGCTGTGCAGTCTACTTCTGTGTGATACCACCTCGGAAACCCAAGAAAGAGTCTCTATTAGTCACATTCAATTTGACGACAGATAGTTTTTTTTTTTTTTTATTGTAACAGAGAATAAGTTTTTTCAGACTTTTTTTTTTTTTTTAATCCAAATTTAGGGATTTTGCTCAAGGAGGACTTCTGTTGCTTAATCTTCACACCCTTCTCTTTCAGAGTGCTGAATTACCAAGTAAGCCAAGAGAAGATTATACTAAAAATGGGACTTTTAGAATTGTGAACTTATTCAGTAGAGATTTTAGAGGCACCTCAGGGGATTTTATTCAAAATTGAACTTGCATAATTTTCAGTAACACTCTCTGGTTTTGGAAAACTGCCTGGCAAAGTTTCCTCTTTTTTTTTTTTTTTTTTTTCTTTTCTCCCCATTCTTTAATGTTTATAAAGATTCCTAGCTTGTATAACACACACAAAAAAAATAAAATAATGTGGAGCTAAAGGAAATCTTGAAGATCTCACTCCTTAGTGAATGCTGTTGGTTTGGGCTAAAGAAAAGATTTAGGATAAAATTTGTTTGGTAAAAAGGTATGTTCAGGTATAGCCCTCTACAAAATTCTTCATTCAGGAAAAAGTATTGAATATCTAGTATGTATTAGACTTTGTCATACTTTTCAGATAACCCCTGATGATAATTTGTGGATGAGCCTTATCTTTGTCATTTTTTTCAAGCAGAATTCAGAAATCTAGACATTCCCTATTATAGGATTCCCTGAGATTGACAAGATGAAACAGGCCAGAGAATGACTAAGCAAGCAACTCCAGAATGGAGAGTATGCATGACGGAAGTGACCATTACTAGGCCTGGAATGATCTTCCTCCAGATATGGTGCTATCACTCATCCACATCAGGAGCTCTGATGGTGTAGTGCCTAAGGCATTTGACTGCTAACCAGAGGCTGGCGGTTCAAACTCACCAGCCACTCCTTAGAAGGAAGGTTGGGCAATCTACTTCCGTAATGACACTGCTTCAGAAATGCAAGGAGGGGTTGCTATGAGTCAGATGCAACTCCATGGCAGTGGTTGTGTTGCATTTTATCATCCACATCTACTCAAGCCTTCTCCCAAAGAAACTTCTGCATATATCCCTATCTAAAATAGCACCATGATCATCATTCCCTAAGCCATATTTGGCTTCTCTCTTTATTTAGTACACAAATCAATACCCAGGAGCTCTGGTGGTATAGTGCCTAAGGGTTCAAACCCACCAGCCACTCCTCAGAAGGAAGATTGGGCAATCAATTTCCGTAGAGATACCGCATCAGAGATCTAAGGACGGCTTGCTATGAGTCAAATTGACTAGATGGCAGTGAGTGAGTTAGAATCATTGCCCAGAAAAATATATTTTTGTTTATCTTTTTCCTAACTAAAATGTAATGCTCTGGTAGCATAGTGGCTAAGACACTTGCCTGCTAACCAGATGACTGGCAGTTCAAACCCACCAGCCACTCCTTGGAAGGAAGGTTGGGCAATCCTACTTCCGTAGTGATACTGCTCGGAAACCCAAGGAGGGGTCGCTATGAGTCAGGTATGACTCGACGGCACATAACAACAACAACAACAAAATGTAATGCATCTTGAAGGCAAAAACTTGGTCAGTTTTGTTGATCTCTGTAATTTTTTTGTGCTTGGATCAGTTTTTTTCAGGGAAATCTTGTGGGTTACCATCACGTCTGTCCTTAACTCCTGGTGGCCCCATGCACATCAAAATGTTATGCTGCCTGGTCCTGTGCCAAACCCATGACTGTTTATGAATCTGACCTTTTGAGCAATAGGGTTTTACTGATTTTTAGAAGTGGTCTGCTAGGTCTGTCTTCCTAATCTATCTTACTCTAGAAGCCTTGTTGAAACTTGTTCAGCATCATATCAATACACAAGCCTCCACTGACAGATAGATCAGTGGTGGCTTCAAACGAGGTACCTTTGCTACAAATTGAACCTGGGTCTTCCTCATGAAAGGAGAGTGTTGTACTACTGCACCACCATTGTCTAAATGGCAGGTGGTTTGTTGTTATGTGCCATCAAGTCAGACCTGACTCATAGCGAGCCCTCCTTGGGTTTCCAAGGCAGTATCACTAAAGTAGATTGCCCAACCTCCCTTCCGAGGAGTGGCTGGTGGATTAGAACCACCAGCCTTCTGCTAGCATTTAAGTGCTTAGGCATTATGCTACCAGAGCTCCTTGGCAGGTGGTAGGACTCACTAAATATTTACTGAGTAAAAGTATTTGTTCCAAGCCAAGTAGAGAGGTTATTAGTTCTAGAGTTATCTGCCTATAAGATTGGAGAAGATTTGAAGTCTGACTAGAGGTAACAGCAGGAAAAGGTTAAGTGATAGGAAAGGTAAAATACAGGTGAAAGGGCAGACATAAATTCAGAATTGGAGAGATAAAAATCAGAAATATAGGTAATTGATAAGAGTGAAGGAAGAGGTAATGAGGGAGAAGCTAAGATTGCCAGATGTAGCAAATCATTTCAATTCAGGAAGTCCAGTAGGTAGGAGACCAAGATTCCAATGGAGAAATCTACATGGACATTTAAACTACTGAGGATTATTGTGAGAAATGATGGGAAGGAAAACTAGGCTCCAGATGTAGATGGAGACAAGAACTACTCTGAAGAACCCACCCACCACCCCCTGCTGTCGAGTCTGATAAGACTTATAGCGACCCCTCCTTTGGTTTCTGAGGCAGTATCACTACGGAAGTAGATTGCCTAACCTTCCTTCTGAGGAGTGGCTGGTGGATTAGAACCGCCAGCCTTCTGGTTAGCAGTCAAGTGCCTTAGGAACTAGGCCACCAGAGCTTCTACTCCAAAGAAGGGACAGGAAAAACATTTTCTGGAAGCTATGATGCAGGAATCATTTTTCTATTTTCCAGAGGTGAAATCTTAATCTTAGAGAGCCAAATGCCCAGGGTTACATGGCTACTATTAAGCATGGCCCAGATTAAAACCTTTCTGTGTGGCTGCAAATTCCAAGCTCTTTCTGCACAAGAAGCTCCCCACATTTCCTTTCCCAGTTCTACCTCCACCACTCTTCCTTATTTTCTTTCTTCTCTTCTTAACTCATTCCCAATGTCCTAAATATGAAGTAGTTGAAAGTTCAAACAATGCCATTCCAAACCTTCTTCTGATTTTTTCTCTAGATTAGAGAGAAGATTTAAGAAAGCTAAAATGAATATAAGGTAAACTGCTTTTCAAAATCGGCAGGTTATTTAGCTAGTATTTTCTGTGTATAAAGGAGAAGAAAGCATTTGAGAACAAATCACAATAATAAAAGGAAAATGTTGTCAACATTTGTTTGGAAAAATAAATGCATTTTAACTTAAATTTCTAGAATTTAGCTAAGGAAAATTACATCTCCATTAACTTAAAATACCCTGGTTCCTAAAGATTTAGCTACTGGCTGAAAAAATGCCCCATGTGACATATTTAAGAGTTATGGGGATAATAGTTGTTAAGAAAATCTCTAGGAGGTTCCAAAAGGCTTGAAATGATTTAGGCATAAAATAACATTTTAGCCGAGTTTGTAGCTACAGTGCAATATGTATTTTTAAATGCCTGTTTTTTTTTTTTTTTTTTTATGCTGGCGAGAGGACAAAATGAGAGAATTTCAAAGGATATGCAGCCCATTTGTTAGAAAATAAAACAGAAATATTCTATTGTGCGAATGATCATAGGTTAGAAATAATGGTGACATATATCAATTTATATCTGGGCATTTATCAAAGATTCCTGTAATGTGGGTTTTGCATAGGTCTTCTTTTAGATGCCTATTTGTTTTTGTCCATAATGAAGCTTATGTACGAGAAGACATAGTCATGACTTCTTAATTACCGTTATCAGACCCATTAGTTTCATTTATTTTACTTTTATAAAGCAAGCTTTGTACTTCCATTGTTCATTTCTGGGCTTATTTCTATTGTTACATGGTAGCAGCTTTCAACTGGAACCTTTCAAATTATTAAATTGAATGTCCACAGGAGCAGGAAGGGCAGGTGGAAAAATTCATTTACTTTTTAAAAAATATTTATTAACTCTTATGTGGTCTGAGCTCTGAGGATACAGTAATGAAGGAGGAAAAAAAAAAAGCCCTTGCCCTCATAGAACTTACATCTAATGGGGAAGCAGGCAATGAAAACACACAGTTCAGATTAAATAAGAAATATGAAGAAAATAAAATGGGGTAAGGGATGAGAGAGTGCCATGTAAATGTGGAGTGAGGGCGGTGCTAAGTTAGGTAACTCAGTCAGAGCTTTCTCTCTGAATGTTACTTTTGAGCAAGATTAATTTGGAGAAGTAACAGAAAATGAAAAGCACAAAATAAGAGTTGTCAAGCACTTATTAGGCACCAAACATTTTGAAAAAGTGTTTTTCATAGGCTATTTCAAACAATATTTAACATACTTTAGTAACATAAGGTATGTTCCATCTATTTTAAAGCTGAAACTCAGGAAGATTAACTAATTTTCCCAAGATCATACAATTTCTCATGGAGTAGGATTAAAATTCAGTGTGATAGTTGGAGCTGTGTGTCAACTTGGCTGGACCACAATTATGTGTGGTTTAAGCTGTTGTGATGTGGTTATTCCCATGATGGGATCAGATGATTATGTTTGAGCAGGTACTCTGTTGAAAGGGAGTTTCCCTAGGGGTGTGGCCTGCTTCCAGTATATCCAAGGACATCCTGGGAAAAGAGACATTCTTCTGTGGATTGGGATTCTATTGTGCTGCCTACAACTGTCCGTGAGTGAACAGTCCACCATTCGGCCTGGAAATCTTGGAATCGTCATTCATTGGAGTCAACAGCTGGGGTACTTCCTGCCAGCTTTGAGCTCCTGAGCCCCTGCTGTGGCAAGAGTCGAAAAAGCCTCCAGCTTGACGTTTGATCCAGGAACTTTGGACTTGCCAGCTTCTATAAGTGTGTGAACTATTTTCCTAACATAAATTTCTCTATGTATACACACACACACACATATATATATAAGCTTTACTGGGTTTGTTTCTCTACAGAACCCAGTCTAACACACTCTGCCTGCCTGATTTAGAAACTATGTCCTTTCTGTTATACTGAGCTGTCCCTTGGACCAAATAAAATTCATCTTTTATTACTATTTTTTTTTCTATCAATAACACCTTGTCAGAGAACGACATTTTCTACACAATTGTCCGCACTGCTGTCCCTTTATAGGAGAAGCTTTACCAGAATTCTATTCCTTGACAGCTATTAAATTTCTTCCTATATGCTGAGACTTTCTAGAATCTGGAGACCCAGAGATAACACATAGTTGCTAAACTCAATATATTCCCAGACTGGAGTAGAGAGGAAAACAAGCAAAGAGACAAAGTCAGTGTACTATGATAGATGCAGAAATGGAGATAAAGACAAGTCTTGGTGGAAATTGATATGAACGGAAACCTTAAAAGTAAACAAGAGGAGGTGAGAATGGGTACTGCTAGTATGGAAAGAAAAAAAAAAATCACCTCACTGCGGTCGAGTCAGTCCCAACTCATAGCAACCCCTCCTTGCGTTTCCAAGGCAGTATCTCTACAGAAGTAGATTTCCCAGTCTTTCTTCTGAGGAGTGGCTGGTGGGTTTGAACCGCCAGCCTTCTGGTTAGCAGTCAAATGCCTTAGGCGCTATGCCACCAGAGCTCCTATTGTTGGTATAGATGATAGTTCTCTAGATCTTGAAATCCTTAGCCACAATCAAAAAGTTCTAGAGAGTAAAGGGACAGGGGCTAATGAAAAGTCAGGAAGAAGATAAAGAAAAAGTAGATACTCAGAGGCCTTAGGACACCAAGTACTGGGTTCAAGTTGGAAAGCTAAAGGAGGCTGAGATAAGTCATTGAAAAATATTGGCTGCACTGCTTTTAGAAACATCATTCACAATTTATTTGATTACTTATTGTTATATATTTGGTTTATCTATGTCTAGAAACCGGGAGAACATGAAGCTGAGAAAATAACCATTGTCCCTTCCATCATGGAGTTTGCAGTCTCATGGTGGAGGTAGTAAATAAAAATAAATAATGACATAGGTTAATTATATGATTATAAACCATGATAAGAGCTACTAGAGAGATATAGAATGCCCTCAACAAAGGGCATGGAAAAGCAGGCACAAAAAAAAATTCTAACTACATTGCAAACCAATACATATCCTATATATAATCGATTTCAGCTTTATGTAACCCCTCTGTTTTGGTTCTCTGTTATAGTGCTGCTATAACAGACATACCACAAGTGGATGGCTTTAACAAGCAGGGATTTATTCTCTTATAGGTTTAGAGGCTAGAAGTCCGAGTTCCATGTTCCAGCTCTAGGGGCTGGGTGAAAGCCCCTTAACCTTAGGTTTCAACTCTGCCTCTTGCTCCCAGCCCACTGGAGCTGGAAGTGTCTCTTAACTCAGGCAGCTGTTAGCTGCTGAGGCTGACAAACCCAAGGTGGATGAGTGAAATGGCACAGTCCAAAGGTGAGCAACATGGCTGGCCACTAGTTCAATCAGAAACATTTCAAGATTGGCAGACAACATGGCAGGCTGCTGAATGAAAACATGGCTACATGCAGGGTCCGAGCATGCCAAAAAGCTCAAAACCTTTCTCCATGTGTTTTCTTAAATACTGGAAGAAGACCATAGCCCTAAGGTACTACTCAGCTGCTCACAGTAGTTTCTACCCTGGAGTTGATTACCATTCTCATGGTAAATGACTAAGTCCAGCTGCCCTGCTGCTCAAAACCAGGCCCAGCCAAGCTGACACATAACTTCCATACCTTGTGTGTAATTTTATTTTTTTCCCAATTAAGGTCCAAATTTATTCTCCACACTGAGTTCTTTGATCTCTTTGCTTGATATCTTTAAGGAAGTGATATTTTATTTGAGATCTAATGGATATGAAGTTGTTGTTAGTGCTGTCAAGTTAATTGTGACTAATAGAGATCCTATATATACAGAAGCAGAAACTACCCAGTCCTGTGCCATACTAACAGTCATTGCTATATTTAAACTCAGTCTTGCAGCCACTATGTTAATCCCTCTCATTTAAGGTCTTCCTTTTTTTTGCTGACCCTCTCTACATTACCAAAGATTATGTGCTTCTCCAAGGACTGGTTTGTTCTGATAATGTGTTCAAAGTATGTGAGATGAAGTCTCACTATCTTTACTTCTAATAACATTCTAGCTGTACTTTTTTTCCAAGACAGATTTGTTCATTCTTCTGGCAATCTGTGATATATTTAATATTCTTTGCCAACAACATAATTCAAATCCATCAATTCTTCTATAGTCTCCTTATTCACTGCTCAGCTTTTACATGCATATGAGATGATTGAAAATACCATAGCTTGGGTCAGGCACACATTAGTCCTCAACATAGCTTCTTTGCTTTGTAGCACTTTAAATAAGTCTTTTTCCTGTTAGATTATTCCAATGGATGTATAGTAATTAACTAACCTAATTTTGGAAGGAAGCAGAAAAGGACATTCTGGGATGGTCTGAAGCCTCTGCAGGGAGAACAGTGCATTGTGGGAGTGGGGAACAGAGTAGAAATAAATAAATGAAGCCAGTTACACCCTATAGGGAGGATGTAAGTAGTGCAAAATGTAATGCTGAAAGACTCTCTTGGCCACACTCATATTCTGCTCCTTAATGTGTAAACACTGGAAGTCAAGGAAAAGAGTTTTGTCTTGTTCTACCTTCTACTTTTAAAAATTTATCTACAGTAAAATTCACTCTGTTTGGTGTACAGTTTTGATAAAGGTATACATACATACATATGAACAACCCCACAAAATTCCCTTATGATACCCCTTTATAATCAAGCCCTTCCCCATCCCCTAAATTCCGGCAATCATTAATTAAACAGAGGGATCTTTCAGTCATGTAAAAGATCAATTGAAGGAGCAAGAGAAAGTTAAGTGAGAAAGATGATGGCCTAACACTGTGGTAGCAGAAAGAATAAGAAGGACATACATTTAAGTGATAATTAGATACTAGCATCAAGAGAACTTAATGACATCAATTATTTGAAGTTGGAAAGAGAGAAAGATGAGTCCTGAAAAATTCTCAGGTCTCTGACTTGAGTAACTAGAAGCCTGATGAGACCCTTCAAGGGGTGAGAAGAACAATTACATGTGATTAGGAGAGAGCAAAGATTGAGTTCAGTGTGTAGTGTTGATCAAGATTTGGGGTCTTGAGTTCATTAGAGAGATCTGTACTAAAGTTTTATATCTGAGAGATGAGGGATTTACTTACTATAGGAAACTAAGCATAATAGTCTATGGAGCTTTTAAAAATATAAATATAAATACAATATGAAGTTATGATCCCTTCCTCCTTACCTGCCATTTCAAGACAGGTAAGCAAGAGCAGGCTGCAAGACTTTTAAAAATGTTCGTTGCTGATTGTGAGGTGTCTCATCTTTCCTCCTGAGTATCCTGCACCAACTCTCATATACCCATGAAATTTGAGATACACTGGGTTGGTAGCTGATTCTGATGATATTAGTGGATTGTGGATATTAACATATTATAGAAGTATGCTGCATCTGTCAGCAAATACATAGATTTTGTGAGGCAGGGTGCTCTGTGAGTCTGCACCTGGGCACTGACAACCAAAAGAAAATTATGTTCTTCTTTCATAAGGCTATATATGGACAATATGTTGACCTTTAATGTCATACTATGGAATTTATAGGCATAACCTTGAATAAAGTGATAAAATTAGTGTTGTTTTCAATATAAGCATTGGGTCATATGTACAGAGTTCTAGAAGGAAGACTAGGCAATGTACTTCCATAGAGATACCCCTTCAGAAACCCAAGGAGGGGTTGCTATGAGTTGGATCTAACTTGATGTCAATGAGTTTGGA
>NW_006921782.1:6269478-6281452 GCF_000298275.1 Orycteropus afer afer | reverse complement strand
TTAGGCTGGGTGCTCTAGAGAAGCAAAACTAGTGAGTTGATTCAAACTCATAGCAACCCCTATTGGATTTCCAAGGTGGTAAATCTTTATGGAAGTAGATTGCCTCATCTTCCTTCCATAGAGCAGCAGGTAGGTTTGAACCACTAACCTTCTGGTTAGCAGTCAAATGCCTTAGGCACTGTGCCACCAGAGAAAGAGAGAAATTTATCTCAGGGAAATGGCTCACACAGCAGTAGAAGCTGGCAAGTCCCAATTCCATGGGTCAGATGTCAAGCTGGAGGCATCTCATGTCTCTCACAGCTGCAGGGGCTGACCAACTCAAGACTAGCAGGAAATACAACAGCTGTTGGCTTTGGCAGATGATGAATCCAAGATCAGCAGGTAAAATGGCAGAATGTTGGCTCACAGGCGACAATCCCAAGATCAACATACAATACATAAGGTCAGTGTTTCAGCTCCAAACACTGGAGATGATGAGGTAAATACAGGATCCAGATCCGGTGGAAAGCCAGAGAGTGTTTCTAGAATGTCTATACGTATGTTGGAAGCAGGCCCCACTCCTGAGGAAACTCCCTTTCAACTAAGTGCCTGTTCATAGAACATCTTATCATGGAGGTGATTACATCACAATTAATTAAACCACTTAGAATCATAGGGCAGCAAAGTTAACACAAAACCTTCATTGTCACAAGTGTTTTGTAGTTTGCAATAAAGAATATTTAAATAAATATTTTCTGAAAAAATAGCCTGTGCAAAATTAGTGCACATTTCTAGATCATGTACTTTTTAAATCTATGTATTTATATAATTAATGCTTTTGGAAATAATGGTATGCTATTCTTCTGCGTTCATGTTTATGGGATAAATGTTTAAATCTTAATTAGTAGGAAACTATGGATGTTTTTCTACACTCAGTAATTCGAACAGCTAAGGGTCTCTCTTATAGAGATAAGAGTGAATCTAAATACATATTCTGCATTATGTCTTTTCTGTCAATCACGAGATAGAAAAAAAAATCAAAATGAAACAAAAGCAAATGCAAACAACAAAACCATGTCAACAGTGTTGCTTTCAGGTTCAAGACTTATGCAAAATTGAAGATAAATCTATCAGTTTAGCCTATGAATTTTACTTTAGCTCTTTTAACTATTAAAATCATTTTATTCAGTGTGTTAGGGGCAACACAGAGCTGATTGCTGTATTGTGACCCTTTTAAATTTCATTATTCACCTGTGATGAGAAACAGGGTTGAGTTTGTAAGTCGATCTTTGGTGGTGACTTTTGCAATATATTACTAATTTAAAAATGGTTTTCTAGTACTGACTTATTCTAAAGATGGAAAAATAATTGGCTATTATTATTTATGGACAGTTATTGACCTGTCATTCATATTCCAAGAGATTGTGGCCTGGCCATGCAATACAGTTTTTGTAGACTACATAATGTGCCCTTTCCCTTGAAAGATAAAAGTCATCACGCCATTCCCTACTCCTGGTGAACCCTTGTTTTACAAATCAGAGCTGCTCCATAGGGTTATCTTGGCTGTCATCATTACAGAAGCAGATCACTAGACCTTTTCTTCTGAGGCACTTCCAGATAGATTCAAACTGCCGATTGTTGCCTTAGCAGCCAAGTGCAAATAATTTGCACCACTTGGGGATCTTATCCATTCCCTAGAGGGAGTTAAATGCAGTGTAACAGATGCATGATCTCAGATAGTTTCCCTTGATGTTATTCTTCTTTTGGGTTTATTCCCTTTTTAGTTTTAAGAAGGTTGTGGTAAAGAAAATGGGATATCAGTTCAAAATGGCCTCTTACACAGGAAAGCCCAGCTCTCAGGGCTGTTGTTCTATGAAGTCTGATGGGGTTTGTTTTTCCAGTAACTTCTAGCATTGCAATTGCCATATTGAAAAAAGAAGAAGAAAAATGATGAAAAAGAGACACAAGTTATACTGGGGTGAAAAAAAAAAAAAACTTGGCAGTAAAATCTTATAGAGAAATAACATGAGAAATGCTTATCTTATAACATAAAACAAGTTTAAAATGTGGGCATGTTTTCTCATTTCAACTGTTTCACCAAAGTCGCAAACTATAAGCATAGGGGAAAAAAAAGCTGGAAGGAAATAGACCAAAGCATTAACAGTTGTCATGGTTTGGCAAAGAATATTTATTCCTCATATTTTTGTAAATGCTGCTTTTTCTAAAATTTTAAATGAATCTGACCATCATTTATAATATAAAAACACACAATTTAGTGACAATAGCTATGATCTGATTGTTGAGCCAGGAGTCTACTTAGGTTCCAGGCTGAAAAAAAATATGTAAATGATCAAAAATTCAAATAGTCAGGATGCAACATGTACTTTCTGTCACTTGTTATATTGATAATTCCCATACTCATCACTGGTAGCATAGTGCCTAAGGCACTTGACTGCTAACCAGAAGGCTGGTGGTTCAAACCCACCAGCCACTCCTCAGAAGGAAGATGGGGCAATCTACTTCCATAGTGATACTGCCTCGGAAAGCCAAGAAGGGGTCACTATGAATCAGGTCCAACTCGAGGGCACGTAACAACAACAACAACAATATACTCATCACTTCCAACCTCTCTCCACTTACTTATCTACCCTAAAATCGCTAAGATCTCCTTCTGCAAAAACCTTCCCGATTTTTCCACCCCATGCAAATGAATTGACACAGTAGCTAAAACAATGGACTCAAGAATGGACTCAGTGGATTCATAGAAATGAGTGTGAGGCTGGCACAGGACCAGGCAGTGCTTCATTCTCTTGTACATAGGGTCATTATAAGTTTGAACCAACTCAAGAGCATCTACCAACAACAAAACATACATAGCTAGGTGCTTCTGAAATCGCAACTCAGGAAAACTATTTATCTTCCCTGCATAACTGTTTACATCAGGGCATCTGTGGCTGGTAAGATAAGGTAATGTTAATAGACGGTATCATAGTCCCCTTTTATCATGGTGGGAATTTTAGACACTATACCAGACCTCTGTAGAAATATCTGGATTTTCTTTTTCTTTCTTTCTTTTTTTTTGGATAAATGGAGAATAATAGACCTGAACGTGAGTTTTTGGAGATCTGGATGGATTATTGTTTCTATCACTTCATACCTGGATAACCATAGGCAAGTTGCTTAACCTTTCTTTGCTAAGCCTGTTTTCCCATAACTGAAATGGAGAAAATAATACTTATCTCATCAATTTGTTAAGAGGATTAACAGATACATAGTTGATATAAACTACTTAGGCTATATAGATTAAATCTATTACTCCTCACAAAAGGCTAATGAGATAGATATTATGATAAAAATGATAGAGAATATTGCATCATTATAATCCTAGGTTCTCTTTCTCATGAACTAGCAGAGGGGAAAAAAAAAAAAAAAAAAAAAACTCACTGCTGTAGAGTCTATTTGACTTATACCGACCCCTCCTTGGGTTTCCGAAATGGGATCTCTATGGAAGTAGATTGCCCAATCTTCCGTCCAAGGAGTGGCTGGTTGTTCAAACCCACCAGCCTTCTGGTTAGCAGTCAAATGCCTTAGGCACTGTACCACCAGAGATCCCAACTAGCAGAGACTCACTTATTCACTCCCTTCTCTAATTCAGGTTTAATTTAAATTAATACTTACAGATTTATTATATGTTCAGCATTGTGTTAGTCATAGAGTCCCTGGATGGTACAAATGCTTAACACAGTCAGCTGTTCACTGAAAAGCTGAAGGTTTGAATCCACCCAGGGGTACCTCAGAACAAAAACCAGGCCATCTACTTCCAAAAAATTAGCCATGGAAAACCTATGGAGTAAAGTTCTACTCTGACACATGTAGGATTGCCATAAATCAGAAATAAATCGATATCAGCTGGTGACGGTAATTGATGGTGGTAGTGGTCATATACATGTATATTAACTTTTTCTTTTTTTTTTTTCATTATTGTGATTTAGGTGAAAGTTTATAGAGCAAATTAGTTTTCCATTCAACAGTGTGTGTACATTTTGTTTTCTGACATTGATTGAAATCCCTATATTGTAACAGCACTCTTCCCACTTCCTCCCTGTGTTTACCTTTTCCATTTGTCCTCTTTCCCTATCCTTTCATGTTTTCCAAGATTTATTCCTCAGAAAATGGTTGCCTTATTGATCTTATAAGGTTGGTTGTTCTTTGGGACATGTATCTCTCTGATGTTAATGCTAACCATATAAGCCAGTCTGTTGTTTGGCTGAAAGTTGAGCCATAGGGGAAGGTCAGTTCTAGGCTTAATGGATGACTAATAGCCATAGTCTCAGGGGTTTCACCAGTCTCTATCAGACTAGTAAACTTGGTCTTTTTTTTTTTAAGATTTTGAGTTTTGCCCACATTTTTCTCCTACTCTATTTTTGGACTTATTGTGATACTTTTCAGAGTGGTTTGTGGTGGTACCCAGGCACCATCTGGTTCTTCTGACTCAGGGTCGTGGGGGCTGTTTGTGTGGTGTACTTGTCATTTTAGACATTATATTTTCCTGGTATCTGGTAACCAACCAATATTTGGATGACAATGTTTGTTTTAAAATTTAAAAGTATAAATATAGAGCGGTGATAAAGTCACAGTATCCTTAAAAGAGCATTTTGAGTTACTCATTTCACTACTTTTGCTATTTCTTCTCCTGTCCTGAAATGTGCCTCACTGGCTGTTTGGGAAGGATTTTCAGAAATTTATTCCAAATTGGCAATCATTGAAAAGGTTATGGTTTAAAAAATGAAAGAAATTTTAAACAGAGAATATAATGTAAATCTTTACTGGTTCCTAAATGTACTCGCAGGCTGTCTACAAATTGGAGATTGCAAGGAAATGAGAGAGGAGGGCAGATAAGTATTGATTTTTCATTTTTAAATGAGTTTTTCTGAGGATCAGAGGATTTCTTATTATATCTATTTCACTGTCAAAATAGCATCCCTGAGTTCCCAGTAAAGGTTACTCATGAATCTGAGGATTTGCTTTTCTGACTCAGAGTTTACTGGCATTTGCTGAATGTTTAGCTTTGCATTCATCTTTGTCTTTGACCATGATGAAAGGAAGGCTTTGTCTCATTTATTAGATAGCACTTGTTGTGCTGAATTAAGGTTGAATCATTTGACATTGCCCCTCACACTGGCTGGAATTACACAAATAGTGTCCTGAATTGTTTTCCAGCCACAGCCTGTTTCTTGCAGATTTTGACTCAATCTGTCTTCTCTCCCTAGCCTTGAGAGTTGTCTAAGTCCATAGATTTGCTTTTGGTAAGTGTTATGGATTGAATTGGGAGCTCTGGTAGCATAGTGCCTAAGGCACTTGACTGCTAACCAGAAGGCTGGCAGTTCAAACCCACCAGCCACTACTCTGAAGGAAGATAGGGCAATCTACTTCCATGGTGATACTGCCTCAGAAACCCAAGGAGGGGGCGTTATGAGTCGGGTCTGACTTGACGGCACATAACAACCACAACAACATGGATTGAATTGTCCCCCAAAAAACTATGTGTTGTATATCCTAACCAAGGCTTCAAAGCAGTTCAGACTGGTTCAGTCATGATCGATGCAGCAAAATCAGAACAGACTTGAATTTGTAAAATGTAGGTGTACTGGAAAGATAACATGAAAAATTATAAATCAAAGGTTATAAGTCAAAGCCCTGGAATGCTTTCAGGAGCCTGAGGTGGGTAATTGGATTATTGCTAAGACTGTAGAGAGCCAAATACATTCAAATTGGCACAGTTAACCACCATCTTTGAGCTGAGAACCACTGTTACTGATTTTGCTTGTGAAGAGATTTGGTCTCTATGCAACATGCACATTGCCTTTTTTTCTAAGAGGGAGATTAAGTTTCTTACAGGTTGTCAACATATAGTTTTCCCATTTTGGTTATCATTCTGATGTACCCACAATTTACAAATCCACTGTTTTCGAGTTTCACTTCATTGGCCATGAGCAACAGGAAAGAACCAGTTCAAAGCCCTGATCCCAACCTCTTTGTCAGTGGTTATAATCTGATTTGAGAATGGCTTGTATTTGTCATGTTAATGAGGCAGAATTAGTGTAGGATATATCTTGAGTCAATTTCTTTTGACATATAAAAAAAATTAAACAAAGAGGTTCCAGTAAGATGGCAGAATAGGCAGACAAAATACTATTCTTCAACAAAGAAAAGGGAAACCAATTAATACAGATACTGAAGATAACCCTAGAGCCCTGAGCTTTGAAAATAAGGATCCAGAGGTGGACCAAACTCCAACTAGTAGAAGAACCTGCATGAAAACACCAAAACAGGAGTCATATGGAGCTGCAGTCTGTCAGTGATCTTGATGGTACAGACAGCTTGGATATTGCCAAGTGGTTTAAGGACCAATGAATTAACCTAAAAATTGGCCCTGCTGGTAAGGGGCTGCATGGAGGACTGCACTGATGGCTGGCGAATAAAATGGGAAGAAGGGAAGAGGGAGATGGGGTGAGCTGTGGACTTTTGCCTGTCCAGAGGGCACAGGAATTTTGAAGATTTACAATCCATTTGACAATTTTGGATATTTAAAGTGACAGCATTCTCTCAGATTCCAGGGACCTAAGTATAGTTTCCATTTGCCGGGAACCACAAGGACATTCCAGATGCGAATAATTGGAAAGGTGTCATATTTTGCTTGTTACTCTTACAGCCCACACCTTCTTGGTGAATGGAGCTGGGGCCATTCCTCTCTCCCACCCCCCTTCTGGGGCAGCAGGAATTCTCCATTCTGTGTGCTCTGATGGAGCCTGGGTGACCTGCCCTGCTCTGCCCAGATTTTTGTTTGTTTGTGTTGGTCTGTTTAAAATTACTACTATTATTATTTCATTCTTCTTATTATTATTCTTTATTCTTCCCTTTCCAGGTTCTAGTTTTCAGCTTTTTCTCTTTTCTTTTGCCATTTTTTTCTTCATTATTCTCCTACTGTACCTCTTTTTTCTTATTGCCCCCTCCCCAGATAATGCAGATTTTTCCTTTTTTTTTTTTTCGTCTTTTATTTTTTTGGTGATTGTTCCTGTCTCTTTATGTAGCATGTTTTTTGTCTGCTTGCTTTTACTTTTTTTGATGGTTTTTTAATCGTTGTTTTTATCTAACTGAATGGGCAACAGCAACCATGCTCGTATAACGCAACCACACTGGCAACTTCTGAAGCTCCACTTATTGAAGGAGAGCCATAACTTCTTTCTCCACCAATGGGCCAATGATAAACAACCACCAAGAAGAGCCTGACTCACCCTTAACTCCTCTTCACAAACAGTTAACAGAGATCTAAATACAACAATGTCACAATGTCTTGGAGAAAACAGACCATCACAATCCACACAGAGAAGCAAGATAAAGTGGTAGAACCAAGGAAACAGGATACAGACCCAGAACATATCCCTGAGGAAAAAGTAGCATTGGAATACTCTGATAAGGAATTAAAAAAGAATTGTACTTAAGTATAATCAAAGGATTGAGAGCTAGTCAAGGGAAACACTGACAAAATTAAGGAAAACACAGACAAAACCCTAGAACAATTTTGGAAGAAATACAAGAACAAAATGACAAAATAAATGAAAAAATAGAAAAAATACAAAATCTAAAGATAGAAATCAAGATTAACACTAAATGTTCAGAAATAGATAACACATTGAAAGAGCAAAGGAGTAAAATAAATTCAATGGAAGACAAAATTAAAGGGATTGAAAACAAATACCTGAGTACTTCTTTGGAAAGGGATCAATCAGGAAAAGAACAACAACAAAAAAAAAAAATCAAAAGAAAATGAAGGAAGGTTAAGGTTCATGTGGAATACCATCAAAAGGAATAGCCTATATGTAATTATAATTCCAGAACAGAAAAAAAAAGAAAATCACTGAGTAAAATTGTCCAAGATTTGTTGGAAAAGAACTTTCCTGATATGATAAAAGATGAGAATATCTACATTCAGGAAGCCAAACAAACTCCAAACATGACAGACCCCAAAAGAAAATCACCAATACTCATCATCATCAAACTAATCAAAACCAAAGACAAAGAAAGAATCTTGAAAGCAGCATGGGAAAAACAAAAAGTTGCCTACAAAGGAAAGCCAGTAAGAATAAACTCTGATTTCTCAGCATGAACCATGCAAGTGAGAAGACAATGGGATGGTATATATAAAACCCTGAAAGAGAAAATTTTCCAACCAAGAATTATATTGGTGGCAAAACTGTCCCTCAAATATGATGGTGCAATTAGGAGATTTCCAGATAAGCAAAAATTAAGGGAATTTGTTAAAATTAGAAATACTAAAGGGAGTCCTTTGAACAGGGAAACCAATAATAGCAAACAACAAAAGACCATTAAAACACAAGATGACATAAACCAGAAACTAACACAGGTATAGAAGTATCCAATGTAAAATAAGCTTACAAGATTGTAAACAAGGAACCAGAGATATCAATTGGCAAATGAGGACAACTACAAACCAAAAAGAGGGAAAGCACTGTGTAGTTACAGAATTTATAAATGGTGGGGAAGTCAAGAGAGTTGCAAGATATAATGGACTGTTCTAAACTCAGGGAGAAAATTATTAATCACAGAGTAACCTCAAAGAAAAATGATTAACATTCACATCACAATAAAAAAGAGGACAAGCACAAATATTTAGCAAATACTAAAAGAACAGCAACAAAGGAAATGATAACATGATTCATAAACATAATGGCTCAGCACAGAAAATTTTGTGAAACAAAGAAACCAGGGACAGCATAATAAAACACATAATAAAATGACAGGAACCAATTCATACTTGTCAATAATTACACCGAATGTCAATGATTAAATGCACCACTCAAGAGATGGAGAGTTGCAGAATGAATAAGAAAACATAACACATCAATATACTGTCTACAAGAGATACACATTAGAGACAAAGACAAAAATAGACTCAAAATCAAAGGTTGGAAAAAGATATATCAATCAAATGACAACCAAAAAAAAAAGAGCAGAGTGACAATATTAATTTCTGATCAAATTGACTTTAACACAAAAACCACTATACGAGACAAGGAAGGACATTATATAATGATTAAAGGATCAATTGAACAAGACGATATAACCATAATAAACATATATGAACCCAATGAAAGAGCCTCAAAATACATAAATCAGACTTTAACAGAATTGAAAAGGCAAATAGATGACTCCACAATCATAGCAGGAGATTTTAACACACTACTTTCAATGAAAGATAGAACAGCTGGAAAGAAATTCAACAAAGACACAGAAGAGCTAAGCAATACAAGCCACAAACTTGACCTTATAGGTTTCTACACACTTCACCCAAAAGCAGCATAATATACATTCTTTTCCAGTGCACAAGGAACATTGTCCAGGATAGACCATATGTTAGGCCATAAAGCAACCCTTAAGAAATTTAAAAACATTGAAATACTGCAAAGAATTTTCTCAAATCTCAATGTTATCAAAATAGAAATCAAAATTAGGAAGATCAATGGAAAAAGAGCAAACACATGGAAACTGAACAAAACCCTTCCTTAAGAATGACTGGGTAACACAAGAAATAAAAAATGAAATTAAAAAATTCCTTGAATCAAATGGGAATAAAAATACAGCATACCAAAATCTTTGGGACACAGCAAAAGCAGTGATAAGAGGCCAATTTATAGCAATAAATACACATATCAAAAAAGAAGAAAGAGCCAAAATCAACGATTCAAAGCACCATCTCCAAGAAATAGAAAAAAGAACGGTAAGAAAAGTGTATAGTCACCAAAAGGAAGGAAATAATAAAGATTTGAGCAGAAATCAATGAAACGGAAAAGAGAAAGATAATAGAAAAAATCAATAAGACTAGAAGTTGGTTTTTTGAAAAGATTAATAAAATTGGCAAACCACTGGCAAATTTAACAAAAGAAAAGAGGGAGATAATAAAACAGAACCAAATGAAATAAAAATATAATATCAGGATACTATGAAGAACTGTACTCCAACAAATTTGAAAATCTGGAAGAAATGGAAAGATTTCTAGAAACACACTACTTACCTAAACTATCACAGACTGAGTTGGAAAAGTTGAACAGACCCACACAAAAGAAAAAATTGAACAAGTCATAAAAATATTACCAACAAAAAATCCTGACCCACACAGTATCACCAGAGAATTCTATCAAACATTCGGGGAAGAACTGACACCAATCCTACTCATACTATTCCAAAACACAGAAAAGGATGGAATCCTCCAGAATTCATCTTAGGAAGCAAGCATAACCTTGATACCAAAACCAGGCAAAGATATCACTCAAAAGGAAAACTACAGACCAATATCCCTCATGAATGTAGATGCAAAAATCTTTAAAAAAAATCCTAGGCAATAGACTCCAACAACATATCAAGAAAGTCATTCATTACGACCAAGTGGGGTTCATATCAGGTATGCAAAGATGGTTCAACATTAGAAAAACAATTGACCTCATCCACCACATAAATAAAATAAAAGAGAAGAACCATGTGATCATATCATTTGATGCAGAAAAGACAGTTGAAAAAATCCAACACCCATTCCTGATAAAATCTCTCAGCAAAATAAGAATAGAAGGGACATTCCTCAACATAATAAAGGGCATCGATGCAAAACCAACATTATTCTCAATGCAGAAAGACTGAAACCATTCCCTTTGCAAACAGGAACCAGACAAGGATGCCCTCTATCACCACTTCTATTCAACATTGTACTGTAAGTCCTAGCAAGGGCAATAAGGCAAGAAAGGGAAATCAAAGGCAAACAAATTGGTAAGGAGAAGTCATACTATCCCTATTTGCTGATGATATGATCTTCTACCTAGAAAACCCAAGAGACTCAGTAAAAAATCTCTTGAAACTAACTTAGAGATTTAGCATAGCTGCAGGATACAAGATCAACATCCAAAATCAGTTGGATTCCTCTACACTCGAAAACAGATTGCTGAAAAAGAAATAAGAAAATCAATACCATTACAATAGCTACCAAAAAATTAAATACTTGGGAATAAATCTTACTAGGGACACAAAAGCCTTGTACAAAGAAAATTATAAAAGATTACTTCAAGAAACCATAAGAGATCTACATAAATGGAAGAACATCCCATGCTCGTGGGTGGGAAAACTGATCATTGTGAAAATGTCAGTTCTACCCAAAGCAATCTATACATTCAATACAATCCCAATCCAGATCCCATCGACATTCTTTAAGGATATGGAAAAACCAATCCCTAACTTTATATGGAAAGGAAGGAGACCTCGGTGAAGCAAAGCATTATTGAAGCAGAAGAACAAATAGGAGGTCTCACACTGCAGAATCTCAAAACTTACTCTACAGCCACAGTAGTCAACACTGCTTGGTATTGGTAAAATGACAGACACATAGACCAATGGAATAGAATTAAGAACACAGAAATAGACCCATCAACCTATGGTCAACTGCTCTTTGATAAAGGGACAAAATCCATTAAATGGGGAAGAGATTGTCTGTTTAACAAATGGTGCTGGCAAAAGTGGATATATCTTTTTAGAAAAATGAAACAAGGTCAATACCTCACACCATACATAAAAACTAACTCCAGATGATCAAAAAACTTAAATGTGAAACCAAAAACTATAAAATTACTCAAGGAAAAACTTAGGGTAAATTTTGTTGTTGTTGTTGTTTTCCGTCGAGTCGGCCCTGACTCATAGTGACCCCTCCTTGGGTTTCCGAGGCAGTATCACTACGGAAGTAGGATTGCCCAACCTTCCTTCTGAGGGTAAATTTAGGGATCCTAATATATGGCATAAATAGAGTATGAAGCATAAATATGGTGCCTGACTACCACTGTCAATCACTCCCAGGGGGATCTCTGTTGGAGATCCTGGATAGAGAGGGAGACCAATGTGGAACAAAACTCAAAATCATTAAAAAAAAAGGGGGGGG
>NW_006921782.1:6264037-6268658 GCF_000298275.1 Orycteropus afer afer | reverse complement strand
ACAACAACAACAACAACAAACTGTGAGGAAAATAAATTTCTATTTGTTAAAGCCATCCACGTGTGGTATTTCTGTTATAGCAGCAGTAGGTAACTGAGATAGTAAATATCCTCATTTGCCTCTTCCAGTACCCACACATGTAACCTGAGGCATTCTTTCGGTGAGAGTATTCCTATAACATTGACCACCCTGTGTATAACTTCTTGGCTCTGTTTCTGTAATTACTACATTTGGGAACACAGTGTATATGTGGAACTGCTCCCCAGTTATGAAGGCTGAAATATTCCCTCCTAGCTCCTTGAGGAAAGGGTCAAGAAATTAATATTGGATGAACATCTTCACCTTTTTAGCTGGTTGCTATATTAATGATCTAATGACGGATTGCTCCTTACACTGGCCCCAGCACAGGTCAGAAGAGAGTGAGAATATTCTCTTCTTAATGAGGCAGGGATCAAAGCCCCTAATATTTTATCACTGGCATATAGATGGAAGGAGTCATCAAGGAATAGAGAATTGACTAAAAAAAATCCTAGTGCCAAGTACTGGACTATGCATTCTGCTGTAAAGATAATAAGCCTCCACAAGTTTAAACATTTTTCAGTTTTCTTATGAATTTTTTATCCAGCTCAAGAAGGTAACATTAAATATATTTTCATTTCTTATTTTAATTTAAAAAAATAAGAAAGTTGAAAAAAATAGAATAATGATTACTTAAATCTAGTAAACTTTATTTTTTTTTCATAATCACCACATATATTGCTTTGTTTAGATAGATACTATTGTGGTTGTAAGCTGCCCCCTCCTTATGGCCATTCTATGCACCATGGGATCACACTGTAGTGATCCACAAATTTTTAATTGGCTGGTATTTTTGAAAGTAGATAGGCAGGCCAATAGATACCCCTGATAATTACCAAGCATTTTTTAATAGTTAAAAATTCATATATAGCCACAGTTCCATTATTAAACATAAGAGAAGAAATTATAGTTCCTCATAACATCTGTATTGTTGTTTGTTCAAATCGTCCAATTGTCCCTTCAATTTTCATACATATATGGAATTTTGCAAACTAGTATTCAAATGACTTTCCTACATTGGATTTGTTTGTTCTGTCTCTTTCAATCTAAGAAAGTCTTGAAACAACTTCTTTTTTTTTTTTTTATGACATTTGTTTTTAAAGAACCATGGTCAATTTTCTCATAAAGTATACCAAATTCTTTGTCTATTTTCTATTGGCGTCTTTTAACTTGTCCCTCTATTCTTTGTGCTTCCTAAAAACTGGAAATTTGTTCTTAAAGCGTAATTAAATTATGTTAGAAATTTTTAATAAGCATACTTTATAGTTGGTACTGAGTTGTTGTTGTTGTTTGTGGTGGTGGTTGTGCCGTCAAGTGGGCTACGACTCAAAGCGACCCTCTGCACAACAGAATGAAACACCGCCCGGTCCTGTGCCATCCTCACAATCCTTGCCATACCTGAGTCAATCATTGCAGCCACCCTGTCAATCCACCTTGTTGAGGACCTTCCCCTTTTTCATTGACCTTCCAGTTTACCAAGCATGATATTCTTCTCCAGGGAATGGTTCCTTCTAACAACATGATCAAAGTAGGTGAGACAAAGTCTGGCCATTCTCACTTCCAGGGAGCTTTCCAACTGCCCCTCTTCCAGGACAGATCTGTTAGTTCTTTTAGCCGTCCATGGTACTTCAGTATTCTTTGCCAACACCAAAACTCAACAGCATCAACTCTTCTTCGGTCTTCCTCATTCATTGTCTGGCTAACATATGCATATATGAAGCAATTGAAAATACTGTGGCCTGGGTTAGGCACACCTTAGTCTTCAAGGAGATATCGTTGCTCTTCAGCACTTGAAAGAGGTCTTTTGCAGCAGATTTGTCCAATGCAATATGCCATCTGATGTCTTGACTACTGCTTCCATTGGTGTTGATTATAGAACCAAGTAATATGAAGTCCTTGACAACTTCAGTCTTTTCTGTATTTATCATGATGCTGCTTGTTGATATAGTTGTGAGGATTTTTGTTTTCTTTATATTGAAGTGTAATCCATACTGTAGATGGTAGTTTTCAGTATTCATCAGTAAGTTCTTCAAGTCATCCTCACTTTCAGCAAGTAAAATTGTGTCACCTGCGTATTGCAGATTGTTAATAAGTCTTTCTCCAATCCTAATGCCACGTTCTACTTCATATAATCCACCTTCTTGACTTATTTGCTCAGCATCCAAATTGAATAAGTATTGTGAAATGATATAACCCTGACTCACTCTCTGCTTGATTGTAAACCATTCAGTACCGCCTTGTTCTGTTCGAACGACAGCCTCCTGATCTATGTACAATTTCCTCATGAGTACAATTAAGTGTTCTGGAATTGCCATTCTTCTCAATGTTATCTATAATTTCTTATGATCCACACAATCAAATGTTTTTGCATAGTCAGTAGGACAAGCAAACGTCTTTCTGGTATTGTTTGCTTTCAGCCAAGATCTATCTAACATCAGCAATGATATCCCTCATTCCACATCCTCTTCTGAATCCAGCTTGCATTCCTAGAAGTTCTTAACTAGCATGTGATAGTAATAATATTGCTTGATAATTTCCATAGTCTGTGGGGTCACCTTTCTTTGGAATGTGTACAACTATGGATCTCTTCCAGTCAGTTGGCCAGGTAGCTGTCCTCCAAATCTCTTGGAATAGCCCAGTGTGTGCCTCCATCACGGCATCCATTTGTTGAAACATCTTTATGGGTATTCTACCAATTCCCAGAGCCTTGTTTTTCACCAGTTCCTTCAGTGCAGCCTCAACTTCTTCCTTCAGTACCATTGGTTCTTGATCATATGCCACTTCCTGAAATGGATGAACATTGACCAATTCTTTTTGATACAGTAACTCTGTGTATACTTTCCATCTTCTTTTGATATTTCCTGCATCATTCAATATTTTGGCCGTAGAATCTTTCAATATTCTTACTTGAGGCTTAAATTTTTTCTTCAGTTCTTTCAGCTTAAGAAATGCTGAGCATGTTCTTCCCCTTTGGTATTCTAACTCCAGGTCTTTCACACTTCATTACTATAATTGAATATGTCTTCTCAAGCTGCTCTTTGAAATCTTCTGTTCAGCTGTTTTATCTTGTCATTTCTTCCATTTGCTTTAGCTACTCTCCACTCAAGGGCAAGTTTCAGAGTCTCTTGTGAAATCCATTTTTGTCTTTTCTTCCTTTCCTTTCTTTTTAATGACCTCTTGCTTTCTTCATGGATGATGTTCTTGATGTCATCCCACAATTCCTCTGGTTTTTGATCATTGGTGTTCAATACATCAAATCTGTTCTTTAGATGGTCTCTAAATTCAGGATAGATATAGTTAAGGTCATATTTTGGCTCTAATGGACTTATTTTGTCTTCAACTTCAACTTGAACTTTCATATGAAGAGCTGATGGTCTGTTCCATAATCAGCTCCTGGCCTTGTTTTGGCTGAAGATAAAATTGAGCTTCTCCATTGCCTCTTGCCACAGATGTAGTCAATCTGATTCCTGTGTAATCCATCTGGCAAAGTCCACATGTATAGCCACTGTTTGTGTTGTTGAAAAAAAGGTATTTGCAATGAATAAGTCATTGGTCTTGGAAAATTCTATCATATAATCTCCAGCATTATTTCTATAGTAGCAAAAACAAAAAAACAAACTCATTGTTGTCAAATCAAATCTGACTCATAGAGACCTCTCCTTGGGTTTGTGAGGTGGTATTGCTATAGAAGGAGATTGCCCAATCTTCCTTCCAAGGAGTGGGTGGTGGGTTTGGACTGCTAGCCTTCTGGTTAGCAGTCAAGTACCTTAGGCACTATTAGGGACCTGAGGTCTTGCTGAAGCATATCAACCATATACTGTCAAGTTATGTCCATTGTAGAGCTTGGCCAGACTTGGAGAGGGGCAAGTAACTGAGGGAGATGGATGTAGTGAGAGAATATTTAAGATTTCTGAAGATCATACATACAATTTGGAAATGTTTAGATACCAGAGAAGATAGCCGAACAAGTATACTTGGCATACTGTATCCCAATAATAGGTGCCTAATGTCAGGTTATCCTACTTTTAGTGATAGTAAATTTGTTCACTTGGTTAAGGTAATTACTGTCACATCTCTCTATTATAAGTAACTCTCCTCCTTTCAGGACTAGCAATTGATCTTTGGGATAATGCGTTAACATTATTTGAATGTGCTATTCCTCAACAAATTTTGACCTAGTGATTTTAATACCCATTAGTGATCCTGGCTTCCTGAATCAATTATTTCAATTAAGGTTCCTAAGTGGTGATTTTCTAATTCTATAATTACATCTACATTTATTTTCTGGCATTCTTCTGTAATGTTTTATTTCTTTCAGCATTTGGGGATGAAATACAGTTCTCCCTAAAAAGTTAGAGTAAATTCTTAATTCTTTCTATTCAAATATTAATTTTCAGAGTAGGAAGCTGATGTAAATGTCACCTCCAATTATTACCTGTGCATGTATTTTATGTACTCTCTCTTTCTCTCTCATTATCACAGTGGATAATTTTTATTTATTCAATGTAATATGATCACTTATGGTTCAAAAAAAAAAAAAAAA
>NW_006921782.1:6240890-6263047 GCF_000298275.1 Orycteropus afer afer | reverse complement strand
TTGAACCGCCAGCCCTCTGGTTAGCAGGCAAGTGTCTTAGCCACTATGCTACCAGAGCTCCTATCTATATCTATATCTATATCTATCTATCTATCTATCTATATATATATAAGACAATTTTTTATGTTCAGAATGCTAAATAAATTTTTGCCCAATTTTCTTGTTTATTTATTTCAATTAAACTGCTAATCTTGGTTGAAGAGGCTTAATGGACAATTCCCTTGCCCATTATCACTACCACTAATGTTCTTTTTTTCTGTATTCAGACTAGGTCTCTGAATTGTCCTCAACTGTGCACACAGTCACCACCTAGTGGCATGCTAAATCAAGCTGATTTGCCATTCCTGGCCTAGTTTGCTGGATGCTTGTCTAAATTAAAAGGTTGTATTTCAACTCTGAGTTCTTGTTGAAGCATGTCAACCATTTACTATCAAGTTATGTTCATTGTGAAACTTGGCCAGACTTGGAGAGGGGCAAGTAGCTGAGGGAGATGGATGTAGTGAGAGACTATTTAAGACTTCTGAAGATCAGGAAGTCTGCATATAATTTGGAAATGCTTAGATACCAGAGCAGAAAATGATGTATATTATCTCAAGGTTTTACTCCTCTGTTCAGTTTTAGTAAACTGAGAAATTTTTAAGAGTGAGGCAGAATTGAAATAAAAAAAATTATGGTGAGTCAGTTTTGTACTTGACAGAATTTAATAAACAAAAATAGTGTTCTTAAATATGTATAAGAAATGCTTATGTGATCAGTTACCAAATTTTGAGTACAAATAGTAGCAGCAGTTGTTTCTATCTGTGCTATGGATTTGCTTCCCTTAGTTACTTTTTTTTTTTAAATTTTGTGTTGTAAAATATATATAGCAAAACATTTGTCATTTTAATATTTTTAAGTGTACAATTTAGTGGCATAAACTACATTCCCCATGTTGTGCTACCATCACTACTGTCTATTTCCAAAAGTTGTACATCACTGCAAACATAAATTCAGTACCCTACAGTTATAACTCCCATTCCGTTCACCCTTCAGCCCCTAGGAATCTTTAATAAACTTTTGGATCTATGAATTTGCTTGTTGTAGACATTTCATATAAATGGGACCTTACAATATTTGCCCTTTAGTTTCTAACTTATTTCATTCAGCATAATGTACTGTTTTTGGTATCTCATTTGCTTTAAGCATTGGCTAACAGGACATAGGTTCTTCTTTTTGAAAGTAAGATTAAGTTATTTCAAACAGACTTCTTTCCTGGAAGCTCAGACTGCACCCCAGATTTCCACCAGGTGCTTCTTAGTGTGCATGACCACAAGACTGCAGTGTTCTTGCAGGGGTGTAGTGGACTCACAATCACACATGATTACTTTTGACAAAACTGCCAACAGGGCACATTGTCATTGAAAGCAAGTCAGTGTTTGGTGTAAAGATGAAAGATATTTCTTAAGAGTGTAAAACAGAGAGCCTGCATTTGATCTGAGTCTTTGAGTGGAAAACAGCTGCAGGGCTGCCCCCATTACACAGCTCGAGGAAGCTTCCAGGACAAGGAAGGAAAGAGCATAAAGCCACCCTCTTACCTCATGCTTAGTCTGAGGGTAGAGATGACATGGCAGTTGGGCACAGTAAGTCCACTCCTGCTCCTCCAAGCAATGCTGGTGGCAATTGCTTTCCTACCTCCATGATGCCTTCAGAAGTCATCTTCTATTTCCAAAACCTCCTCAACTTTGCTTGAAACAATTCTCCTGCATTTCTCTCATGCTAAGTGGTTATATTTAGCTGGGTTTATCTGGCAGAATCATACTCAGGGATGCACAAAATGTTTCATCCAGTCCACCTGGGACATTTTCTAGTGTCTACAGTGTAATTGTATAGGCAACTATAGAGAATCAGACAGACTGAAATTAGCCATGCTTGTAAAGACATGAGTTGATTGGAAATGATATTTTGGGATTGACATATTTAACTACTTGCTAGCATCAGACAAAGTCAGAGTCTGATATAGTTAATAATGGACAATAATTTTGTTAGATTCAATTATGTACAAGGGTCTGTCATGCTCTAATTAGTTTAAATGTGTATACTGTTTCCCAAGTTGTAATTCCTTCAGTAATTATTATATTACTCTATTAGCTTTCTTTATTTACTCCTCACAGAGCTACACACAATACAGAGCACAGAGTAGGTGCATACTGAGCCCTTGAGGAGTGTGTGTGTAAAAGTTTGTTCTGCAATCTATTAATCTGACAGAATAGAAGTAAGATGGTTTACTTTAAAATAAGGGGAAAGGTTAAAATAGTTAACTGAATCATATAAGAAAAGCAAAATATAAATATGCCGTGTATGTTGTTGTTTGTTGAAGTATAGGGGTTGCAAAATAGAAAAAGAGTTATGAAAGGGAGCATATTCAATGATTAGAAGGAAAAAAGATAAGACACTTTAAGACTTTACAATTTCCAGGAAAAAGAAGATACTCAGGGAAATTAATAGGAAGAAAGAATATAAGAGTTTATTAGAGACGTAAAAGAACAGTCATGATACTGAATGGTATCTAGGGAAACAAGGAAATTCCAACAACATTAGGTTGTTGCATACCTAGTTTTAGTAATATCTAGGAAAGATAAACACTATGTACCCAGTGTTTTTTTGAGGAAAAACAAATTGGATCTTCTAAGTTAAATTTTATAGCCAGGTACACCTATTTTCTGGTGAATATAAGAGATGAGTAGGTTTTGAGGATTAGTGAAAGTGTGGAGAAAAGGGGCTCATTATTCAAATGATGGTTTTCTAGAAAAGTAGGATAATGGATAAGGAAACAAGTGACAGGAAATTAGAACATGGCAGACAGAAAAGATTTAAAGTGAAGAAGAATCAAAGCAATGCTACAGTTTGTTCATTACGTCCTGGGGCATGACAAGTGTAAGCACTCTATTTCAGTCTCAAAGTCAATATTTACCCATTAAGAAAGATACATTTTCAAAAATATGACCTTATCTTTCTCTCATGTTTATGGATATGACTATATATAAAAAGGACAAAGTAGTGGTTCAGTTATAGAATTTCTGCCTTTCAAGCAAGAAACCCAGGTTCAATTCCTGGCCAGTGTACTTCATCAACAACCACCACCTGTCTCCTTGTCTGTCAGTAGAAGGATGTGTTTTTATGATGTTGAAGAGATTTCAGCAGAACTTCGAAACTAATTCAGAGTGGGGTGAAATGTCTGGCAGTCTTATAAAAGTCAGCCAATAAAACCCTGTTGATCACAATAGTGTGATCCACAATTCTCTATGGGGATGGTGCAACACTGGGCAGCATTATATTCCATTGTGCAAACGATTGCCATGGGTCAGATGCTGACTTAATAACAGCTAGCAATATGTATTAGAAAGAGAAAGAGAAAGGGAGGGAGAGAGGGAGAGAAAAAGAGAATGAAACCCTGGGTGAGTTGGACCACAATAATTAAAGTATAACCATAAACCTGAGAAGGTATATTATTATGTAAAATATATGAATAAAACACTTAAAAGTATGTCATTCATAAGAATAACTGAAAACTATAGATCATGCGAACATATAATAAGATGACTAAAAAATAGATAAATTGTAACCAATGAACTCATTGTTATTTGTTGTTGTTATATGCCATGGAGTCGAACCCAACTCATAGCGACCCCTCCTTGGGTTTCCGAGGCAGTATCACTACGGAAGTAGATTGCCCCATCTTCCTTCTGAGGAGTGGCTGATGGGTTTGAACCGCCAGCCTTCTGGTTAGCAGTCAAGTGCCTTAGACACTATGCTACCAGAGCTCCACAATGAACTCATTAGATTGTATTTAGAAGAACTAAAGGACTAGTAAGTAGATGGTTATTTTACAAGGATAGAGAAATGTGTCATCTCAAATGAGAGATGGAAGAGCTGACACATTCTGCCCTTGTGAGCTTCTAATTTACAAATTCAGTTCACAGTACAAATTATTTTGGAAGGCAGTTTGGAACTTGGAAATACACTTTCTCATAGGAATAATATTCCAAATGAAGTGCCTAGGCCTCTTCACAAAATCATTTTACGTAAAAATGAATCTGCACCATAGTATCAAAGTAATATCTTACTATTTTAACAATGTAATTAACCACCATGTATAAAATAGTGTCTCAGTTAAACTTGGTAGGCTGAGGAGGTTCTAGAGACCAAAAAACTTGTTTCTTTCTGTATGCACTTAAGAGAGTTCTCTTCCCCAGATTAATGAGTTAGGGCACCTTGGTTCTAAACCTTGCCTCCTATTTCCTTTATAGGAAATATTGATTTTTATGGCATATGGAGGCAATATATCTTGAACAGCTATGAAAGACTGGGATATTTATTCATCCCTGGGTCTTCAATTAGTGGAAAAGAAAGCCAGCCCCACAAATAAACAGCTACATAGGTCAGGACTAAAAAGTGGGTTATTTTCATCCATTTTGGCTTGAAAATGCTGGAGTGTCAGTAGAAAACAATTGAATGAGCTTTGCTTCTTACAGAGTAGTATGTCTTGAAAGTAGTGAATGGGATTAAACAACTCTTTGGGTAAAGTATTAATTTGCTCCATTTGAATATATCCAGCCAGTAAGAGTACACATATAAAAATGAGAAAATCAGATAATATTACATGAATAGAGAATGTAGGTAGAAATCAGTTTTCACAAATTCCATTTAACATCTGGTTCTGTATAACAAGACTGTTTCCAAGTCCTCCTGACAGCCCTTATATGCTCTATTTTGCTGATATGGATAAAAACAATCTTTTCAAAAGAAAAATACTATAAAATAGATGTATTCAAAAGTTTCTGAACATGGGAATAGTAAAGCTTTATGACAGACAAGTTTGGGAGGGACAGGAGTAGAGCCAGAGAGAAGAGAGCTTTTAGAGCACGTAGGATATTAGAGAAAGAGGGAGCCAGAAAAGTGCTCAGGAGGAAAAAGAGATCAACAAGGAGGTAGAACAGCAAACCCTGAGGTGATCCAGAGGATGGATTGTTGAACAGTCAAAAGGTTGCTTTTTTTTTTTTGCCTCCTGCTGCTACCCAAGGATTTGATGATTATCTTGTTAACTGTATATCAATAATGGTCTCAAACTTTATTTTCTCCAGAGAGCTCTTGTGGCTCAGTGGCTAAAGCATTCACTTGCCGACCAATAGATTGGTGATTCAAATCCACCAGCTGCTGCATGGAAGAAAGACCAGACATTCTGATTTTGTAAAAGATTCACAGCCTTGGAAACTCTGTGAGGTAGTTCTACTCTGTTCTGTATGAGTCTTAATTGCCTCAGTAGTAGTGTGTTATCCTTGTCTTCTCTAGATCTCTGAACTAAATCTTTAAGGCAGTTGTTGGAAGAGTAATCAGAACAATGTAGTTTTGTTTAGTTTGTTTTCCCTGAAATTGTCATCACAACCTTGGTAATGCAGAGTTAATGCAACCTAGTTCTTTCCATCTTAGTAAACAATGTTACAGAGGGTCCTGCACCTAGGTGTTTTTGTCTAAATGTCAAGGGAAGTCATTTCCACAAAGGAGTGCTTGTTTCGGCCATCAACAACTGACACTATTTTGTCCATTGTCTGACCTTTCCTACAGAAACGTATGTTCCTAGAGAGTAGGGTCTAAGCTAATCTTATCCAGTGCTGAATCCTCATCGTTTAGATGCTGAGCACATAGTGGACACTCAATAAATATTAGATGAATGAATTTTCACTTTTCTGTACCTTTTCCCCTGAATTCATGCAATTATCCTCCAACAGCTGTATGAGAAGATGGCATCTTTTGATGCCCTCAACTATTTTCCATAAATGTTCTCCCTTTCCTGTCCTGAAACCTACACTGCTTCCTCAGTCAAAAATACATTGTTTTTTGGGGAAATTTAAGGTCTGTCTTTGTCATATTATTTATAATCAGTAATTTCATATATGGAATGGAACACTGAAGAAATCATTTACTCGTGATAAATAAAATTTAGTTTCTTACCTTCATCGAGAGAATATAAGAAAGGCTATAGATACAGAGAAATCCCTGGGGAGTCATTCAGGCTGGTAAGAATATAAAGAAAAAGGACAATAAGCAAAAACAATTTGTGAAGTGTAATGGAAATGCCAGGTATCTGATTCCAGGAGGAATTTTTTTTTTTTTTTTCCCACCTCCAGGCACTCTGATGGGGAAAGGAGAATGAATACAGGGATATATGTGTAGCCTTTTAGATGAAATAATGGTTTCTTTGGGATTCTGCTTTCTGCCCTTATAAGAGATTTAGGACAAGGTAAGCTTACCTGCAAACTATAGTTGGATGTAAGACTGTGCCTTGGTTTGCTCCCTTCAAACCCCACAAAATTATGATTGTTTAAAAGAAAGAATGGGGAGAGTTTCTCCCTTGCTCTCTACATCAATTTTAAAGTACTTTCATTTCCCTGTCTTTCTCTATATTAAGTCAAGGTAGTAAAAAATGGAATGAGCTGAAAATTAAAGGTTTTTCTTACTCTTTCAACATTTCTTAGCTGGCACAGAAGCAACCAAGCATGGGTGGATTTAGGGAGTAACAGCTGATGACAGAGTTATCCAAAAAGAAATGTATAAAAAATATATACTTTCATTAATACTTTATTAAATGCCTGTGAACTATGAACTGAAATTCATTCATTTGCAGATAGTATCTGGCATATGTAAGTGCTCAGCAAATGTTTATAGAATAAACAAATGAATGAGGAAGTGAAGTCTTAGCTTGCCAATCTTCTTCTTGTGAAATGAATACCACTCCACTTACCCAGGGAAAATAATCTTAGAAGCAATTATGTAAATCCCTCACAGACTTTCCTGGCCAAATCTCTCATCTTTCAAATGTCTTTAACAAAGGTCAAAACCTTTCATTATGTAATTCATATGAATTTTCAACAGTTCCAAAATGACTCAACTGGATAGCAATATGAAAAATGGATTATATCAGGTACTTTTCTGAAAGCACATTTGATTTAGAGTAGAGTATTAGGTACTGAACACATAGGAGAGCAACAAAACAGCTATTAAATTTTCAGTTACTTTAATATTTTTTAGTCCCAAGCCTTCTGTGTTAACTTCTTTCTCTATCGTCCACTTTGCTCTGGTTGCTTGGAAATAGAAGAGTAACTGAGAGATGGGCATATCTAGGGTGAGATGGAAGAGTGAAGAAGAAGGTACGAAGGGGAGTCAATGGCTCTAAAGGGTGGTATAACACACTCATGCTACTTCCCCAGAGAAATGCACATTTTAATGCAGGGAATAATAGGTCAGAAAGAAGATATATGATGACCATATATACAGCAACCATGCTTTTGGCTTATTTATATGTTGACAATCTAGGATATTCTTTAGAATGAAAAAAAAAAAAAAAAACTCACTGCCCTCAAGTTGGATCTGACTCATAGTGACTCCTCCTTGGGTTTCCAAGCTGGTATTTCTGTGGAAGTAGATTGCACAGTCTTCCTTCTGAGGAGTGGCTGGTGGGTTTGAACCACCAGCCTTCTGGTTAGCAGTCAAATGCCTTAGACACTACACCACCACAGTGCCTAGAGTGAAAGAAAGTACTATTAATAATTAGATATTAGTAATTACCAATGGATGTGTACTTATTTAGAGCTTATATCACTTTAATCTTCTTTATAAAGGTAAAATGTAAATATTTTTATCTGAATTGAAACAAATTAAATTCTGAGCAACAATGGTAGATCTAATATAAATGGTATTATTGTAAGTGCCTGAGGAAATGCATGTACCACCACCCGTATGGCAATGTGGCTTATTTTGGTGGCTTGCATGCCACTGTGATGCTGGAACCTATGCCACCAGCATTCCAAATATCAGCAGGATCACCCACAATAACATGTTTCAGTGTAGCTTCCAGACTCAGGTAAACTAGGAAGAAATGCCTGGTTATCTACTTCCAAAATTTAGCCAATGAAAACCTTATGTCATAACAAAATATTGTCTGACTTGCCTGCTGTGGGCATATCGTCAGGAAGGATCAGTTCCTAGGGGAGAACATCATGTTTAGTGAAGTAGAGGACCAGTGAGAATTAAGGAGACTGTCAATAAGATGGGTTTGCACAGTAGCTGCAATGATGGACTCAATCAGTCTGATGATTATAAGAATGACTTAGGACTGGATAATAGTTTGTTCTGTTGTACACAGGGTCACTATGATTTGAGGCTGACTGGACAGGAGCTGTCTATCAATCTACTACTCATGCCAAACTAACAGCTTCAAAACTAAGTTTAGACATTCCTGGGAATTTCCCATGGTAGAATGATTGAAGCCTCATCAGCCATTCAATCTTAGTATGAATGGCTGTATCAGAATCTCATCCTGAATGTTGTTTTCATTGAGACCCAGAAATTTGGAGAGCTTGAAACATAGGAACCAGAGAGTAGTGTGTGTGACTATGTGTGTTGTGTGTGTGTGTTAAAGCACTAGACTGCTAACCAAAAGGTCAGCTGTTTAGCCAAACAATAGGCGAAAAGCTGAACATTTGCACACTCTGAGGTACACTCTTCAGAACAATCAACCATAGAATACCAGCAGGGCAATATCTGAACAGGGGGATACCTCAGGGGGCAGGAATGCATAGGGAAGAAGGATGCAAGGAAAAGGTATCCACTGGGAGGAAGTGGAAAGAGAGCTGTTACATTATGAGGGTTACAGTAAGGTTTCAACAAATGTCATGAAACAAAATGCGTATGAACTGTTGTTTGGAAAATGAATTTGCTCTGTAAACTTTGGCCCAAATCACAATTAAAAACAAAACAAAAGACAGCAGTTTGAACCCACCAGCCATTCTGTGGGAGAAAGATGAGGCAATCTGTTTCCCTAAAAATGTATAGCCTTGGAAACTCTATGGGGCAGTTCTACTCTGCCCTTACAGAGTATCTATGAGTCAGAATTGACACAATGGCAGTGGGTTTTCAATAAAATAAATAGCCAAATAGAAGTGTCCTCATCAATTTCGTAAAATAGTTAATTTTACAGCTGTTTTTAAAAATTTGTCTGAAAAAAAGAGGAGAAACTGAAATAAAAAAGAACATACCTGAGAAGATTAAATGGTGTCTGTTACATTTTTTGAGTTCTGTGATAAAGAAAATACTAGATGAAAACCAAATCATTATCATAGGTTTCCTCTGCTAATGCAAAGTGAGGCAGAAAAATCCATATGGTTGCATTTTAGTCCTACCAAAAAAGTAACATTTTAAAAAATCTGGCGTTGGGCCTTAGAATATTTCAGACATATGTTTTTTGCCTTAATATGTCAAGATGCCATCTCATGCCTCCGTTTTGTTTTACATTTGCAGACTCAGGACAGCATATATAAGTGAACTTGCCTCTCCCTTAGACGTGCAGTGAGCACCTGACTGAGAATTAAACTTTGAACATTTTGTAGGTCAACCTTAAATCAGTGATGAAGCAGAAAAGAGAACACAGGGTCTATTGTACATTTCTCTGTAGGGGAACATGGAAAAAAAAAAATAATGGCTTGAGAAGCTATGGTAACTAAAGCTGCTAGTGGAGAAATCTGACAGTCACGGACTGTTCTTGAAGCATTGGGCTAGAAGCACAAATTTTTGATTTATGCTTCAGAGTCAGGAGATCGTGAAAATCCATTTGAGAAATTTTGATGTGAGGACGCATACACTCTGAAAAATTAAATTTACAGAAATCACACTGCATTTGAAACAGTCATTTACACATGAATTGTGTTTAATTACTTAATTGATTCAAAAATATAGATTTATCTGTTTATATAGTCTATAAACAAACACTCGGTTTATTAAAATGCCACATAAGTGATGCAGTCCCATTGCTTTTTGCTACATAGACTAGGTAAGCTCCAGTGCCATCTGGGACAACTCTTTCGTCTATAATCAGAATGGAAGCAAAGCACCAAAAGTAGAATTCTGTAGATGTGTAGAATTGTTGCTTTCACTGGACACTCCCACTCCTCTCTTACTTCCTGCTTAAGAAAAGTGAGAAACATCTCCAAAGAACTCAGCGATACTGAGAGCAGGGAAGTATGCCAGCCTGCCTTTTTCTCCTTCCCAGCCTCACAAAAACAGTTATAGAAAGAATTGCTTCTGGGAACTTGTCCAGAGAAGAAAGGGACTTAACAACACACTCAGTGGACAAAAGCAGAGAATAAGATCTTGAAACGGAGTAAATGTAGGACAAGAGATAGGGAAACAGATTTAAAAAAAAAAAAAAATTATCGAAAGAATTAAAAAGAGAATCAATACAATGGTAAGAAAGATAGTTTTTATTCTACAAAAAGTGGAAAAAAAAAAAGTAAATTATAAATAGGAAATTGACCACCACCTCAGGGAAGGGAAAAAAAAAAAAAGAAAGAAACTCAAAAGTAAATGTACAAATAGAAGCATTTGTTTGCTATAATTAATTTTTTATTTTTTTTTCTTATAATATGTTTGTTATGATTAAAATGCTAAATTAAAATTTAATTTAAAATTTAATTTAGCATATGACTGCCCTCTCTAAATACCATGAAATATATGAATGTTTCTAAATGTTTAGATATTTCCAAATATCTGCATGCTCAGAAATGATAAGGAAATGCATTCAAGTATTTGAATTATTTGATAATCTCTATTTAAATGTACAAGTATTGTGCAGACAAAATGCAAAAGAAAAATCTAAGAAGAATCTTAGGAACCATATAAAGAAAAGATGGCATAAGAAAAATAAAACATGTGTGAATCTTTTTATATTTCAAATGGAAATTTGTATATTACCAGTATTTTTCCTAAAGGATTCAAAATGTGACATCTCCTTAGTGATACCAACTCCACCCTCATTTCATGCTGGGCTTATTGACAAATGTGCTCATTTACTTACCTTCACCAGCAGAACAAGCTGTGATATATCACTGGGTAAATTACATGTGCTTTTCCTTTCTTTTTTTTTATTTTTTCTAACATTCATGTATCTGGACTGTGGGGAAGAGATGGAGAATTGCAGTATATGTAGTTCTTAATAGTTGACAAGTCTACTAACAATATTCCTTTCATATTGATTCTGTTCCTGTTCTAACCCTAATCCAAAGATAAGTGAAACTACATGAAATATCTTTAAACATTCAAGCTCCTGTTGCCAGTATAAATTTCTGTTTCTTCCTAAGATTCTAGATTTTTATTCTAGATTTTTCTGAAACAAGAACTTGCTGTGACCTTGTATACATGGCCAAAAAGCCTATAAGCTTTGTGACATTGAATGAGACTTTTGAAAACCACTCTGTTGATTAAGTAAATTTACTGAACAAGAGGATTTGTTTTCCCTTTCTGACTTAAGTTCAATTTTCCCCTTCATTTGCTAAAAGGTTTGCTGTCTTAAATTGTGGAATGGATCTTTGCCCTTTTCCATGCTTGGACAAAACAGATGTTGTGAGACCATGGTTGATTTTGGTGTTCTCCATATAGACACCATGCAAACCTTAAAACATGGCTGGATTTGACTTGATGCTTATATAGATTAAAAAAAAAAAAAAATGCTTCTGTATATATCAACTAAAAATATAAAGAAGCTTTGTGAAATTTGGGAATCACTGTCATTTTCTTCTAGCTAACTAGCAGGGAAATAGCTGCTTTCCATGGGGGAAATGAGAAGAAGAGATGAAGGTATGAAAGTGTGCAATAAATGCTATGCTGAACATTTTACATATATGTGTTCTCATTTTAATCTTCTAGCAAGCTTTTTAGATGAGGAAATTGAAAGTTGGGGTTGTTCAAGTAACTCTTCATAATTGCCCAGAGAAAAAGTAAAGTAGTTGGGATTCAAGATATTAGAGACAACAGATAGAAGAGAAAGAAAAACAAAGGCATGACTGTTGTCCAGGGTAATCTTGATTTCAAAAATTCTGCCTCATCATCAGAATATATATGCAAATATGTTTTAAAAATATATACTCTGAGAAAACAAATGGATATAGCCTAAGTATCTCACCTCGTGGGCCTTTATCATTTTAATAGGGGGAACCTGTATAATCAACCACTATAAAAATTATGAGAAAATATTTTGTTTCTGAGAGGAGGTTTTTTTTTTTTTTTTCATATATATGTGTTTGGAATTACATTCTGATTTTAATATGGTTATGTCATGTGGCATATTATGTGAAAGGTGGGGAAATGGTGTCACTGTCCTCACTTGGGCACATAGACAATGTGATTTTAACATCTGTTACCATGTTCATCTCTAGGGTTAATTCAGCCATTCTGCCTTGTGTCATCTGACACATAATCTGTGACACTTAATCTTCGGATAAAGATTTTGGATGGATGGTAACATTTTCATGGATTAACTGAACCTTTTACCTTTTATCCCAATGGTTTTATACTCTCAGAGAGAGTCTTGGCTGCCCTGTATTTTCCAGGTTTTTACTGTGTTCATATATAACTGAGGTTCAACAGATACCATGTCCATCCAGCATTACCTCAAAAACAAACCATATCAGAATAATGGAAAGCAACTTGAAGTTGAGTAATTAAGTCAGATGGTCATCAAAGATCTAAGCAACACTAATTTTCTTTGTGTTTGATTTAAATGCTGGGAATTCACAATCAACAAAAACTCATGAAAATGGCAACTCACAGCTTTGGAGACAGGATGCTAATACGAAACATCATAAATCAAAAGATCTGGGTTCAAGTTCCTGTTTTACAATTAGCTAGCCACATGACCTTAAGCAACTTATTTAATATTTTTGGACCTTGATTTTCTCTCCTGCCAAAAATGAAATCTCTTCTGGAGATGGTTGGTGGGGAGGGAGATTAGACCACTTTTATGATCTCTCTCCCACTCTGAAGTTCCATGTAATGTTCTGTGAAACAGAATCAAAATTTTTCAATTACCTATAATTTTTCTATATAAAATTGTGCTAGGTATATATTACTGTGTAAAATATTACCACACATGTAACATCTTAAAAGAACTATTTATTTTTTGTTTATTTATTTAATTTTACAGGAAGGAAGAAGATAGTAGAGAGAGGCTGTGTGAATGATTTTGGCTGCAATTGTGGTCATATTCAACCTATTAGAAAAAAGAAAAAAAAAAAAAAAAAAACCTGCACATTTAGTCTCAATCTGAACTTGAGTTGCATGTCCATGGTATACAGTCTGGTTTGGGTATGTACTATAAGGACCCTTAGCTAGTCTCTTTAAGGAACCGTCTGTGCACTGATGACAAAAACTGTTGATGCTAGTTTGTTACATGTAATCAAGGACTAAGAAATGCAAGCATTCTTAAGAGAAAATTTCATTATTTACTTGATGCACTCTTCATTAGTTACAAATATAAAATCCTTTCTTTTTTCTTTAAAACAAAGCAAAACAATGGCCTTTCCTCTGTCTTCTCTCCCAGACTTTGGAGAATGAGCAGCATATAGCTTAGCTTCTACCCCCATCCCTTTTCCTCTTCCTTCTTTCTTTGCTTGCCACTCAGCTTACCTGATTATACTACAGTAATGTTTTTAAAGGCAGGCACATTTGATGTGCAAGCTGGCATATTATGTGAAAGGTGGGGAAATGGTGTCACTGTCCTCACTTCATTTTTTTCTTTTTTGCCTTCCTCCTTGACCCATGTGTCTATCCTCTAGTTAGTGATTTACTCTCCCTTCCCTGCCACCCCTAGTAACCATCAAAGAATATTTCTTTTTGCATGAAACCCTTTTCTTGACATTGCACTATCATAGTCTCATATAATATTTGTCCTTCTGTGACTGACTTACTTCAAGTATAATGTCCTCTAGTTCCCTCCGTGTCATGAGATGTTTCACAGATTCATCATTGTTCTTTAACATTGCAAAGTATTCCATTGTGTGTATGAACACAGTTGGTTGATCCATTCCTCCATTGCTGGACATGTAGGTACAACATATATTTATTATCTCAGTTTCCATGAGTTGGGATTCTAGGCCTGGCTCAGGGGTTCCTCTCTTCTGGGCGTATCAAGTTGCCATGCAGGCTGTATTCTCCTCTGGAGGCTCTACTGGGATGAATACACTTCCAAACTTATTCTGGTTGCTGACAGATTCCATTTCCTTACGGCTTTATGACTGTTGGCCCAATGCTACCCTCAGGCCTAGAGGCCTTCCAGTGTTCCCAGGCCCCATGCAGTTGCCAGGTGGACTTTCCTACCTGACCATTTATCCAAAAAGGTAATCACTAGCTCCAATTTCTTAACATAGAGTCTTATATAATGTAAGGTAATTATGGAAGTGCCATCCCCATTACCTTCTCCACATTCTACTGGTAAGAAGTCACAGATCCTGCCCACAGTCAAGGGAAGAGGATTATACAAAGGCATAGACACAACAAGGTAAGGATTAATGGGATCCCCTTAGGGGATCCTCTCATTATAATATTAATAATAGATAATAGTGTTGAGCCTTCACTTTTTGACCAGTGTTTTCTGTCTTTATAATCTTTGCTCACTTAATATTAACATGGTATTATTAATTTATTTATTTTATCTATGGAAAAACTGAGCCTCAAAGAGGGACAGCAACTTGCCCAAAGTTACACAGGGTAAGAATATGTTCATATTTTCATGTTTCAATTTTCAGAACTTATACACTTGAAATCATTTGTGTTCTCCTAGCTGTTTCATGCACACTTAGGGAAGTCATGACTAACCAGCACAGTGTTCTTTGTTTACAGCTTCATTGTCCAAAGAGCTAAAGCTTTCTTTTGTCATTGTTGTTGTTGTTGTTGTTGTTATGTGCCGTCGAGTCGGCCCCGACTCATAGCGACCCCTCCTTGGGTTTCCGAGGCAGTATCACTACGGAAGTAGGATCGCCCAACCTTCCTTCCGAGGAGTGGCTGGTGGGTTTGAACCGCCAGCCTTCTGGTTAGCAGTCAAGTGCTTTAGCCACTATGCTACCAGAGCTCCTTTGTCATTGTTAGGTGCCATCAAATTGACTCCAACTCATAGCAACCTGTGTATAACAGAACAAAACACTGCCCGGTCCTGTACCATCTTCACAATGGTTGGTATGCTTGAGCCCATGGTTGTAGCCACTGTGATGATCCATCTCGTTGAGGGTCTTCTTTATCACTGACCCTCTTCTTTACTAAGCATGATATCCTTCTCCAGGTGATAGTCTCTTCTGACAACATGACCAAAGTAAGTGAGATGAAATCTGGCCATTCTCGCTTCTAAGGAATATTCTGTCTGTACTTCTTCAAGTATAGATTTGCTTGTTCTTCTTGCAGGCTGTGGTATTTTCAGTATTCTTTGCCATCACCACAATTCAAAGGCATCAACTCTTCTTCATTCTTATTTATTCATTGTCCAGCTTTCACATGCACATGAGGCAATTGAAAATATCATGGCTTGGGTTAGGTGCACCTTCGTCTTCAAAGTATCATCTTTGCTTCTTAATACTTTAAGGAGATCTTTTGCAGGACGATTGTCCAATGCACTATGGCATCTGATTTCTTGAATGCTGCTTCCATGGCTGTTGATTGTGGAGCCAAGGAAAATGGAATCCCTGACAACGTCAACCAGTTATCCAATCATCATGATTTTGCTTATTTGTCCAGTTGTGAATATTTTCATTTTCTTTATACTGAAGCATAATCCATACTCAAGACTACTGTAGTCTTTCATCTTCATCAGTAAGTATTTCATCTTCACTTTCAGCAAGCCAGGTTGTGTCATCTGCATATCACAGATTTTTAATGAGTCTTTCTTCAGGCCTGATGCTACATTCTCCTTCGTACAGTCCAGCTTCTCAGATTATTTGTTGAACCTACTGGTTGAATAAGTATGGTGAAAGTGTACAACCCTGACACACACACTCCCTGATTTTAATCCATGCGGTATCCCCTTGTCTCTTCTAATGACAGTCTCTTGGTCTATGTACAGGTTCCTCATGAGTACAATTACGCATTCTGGAATTCCCATTCCTGGCAATGTTATCCATAATTTGTTATGATCCATATCATTGAATGCCTTCACATAGTCAGTAAAAGACCTGTAAACATCTTTCTGGCATTCTTTTCTTTCAGCCAAGATCTGTCTGACATCAGCAATGATATACTTCTTTCCATGTCTTCTTCTAAATCCAGCTTGAGTTTCTGGCATTTCCCTGTCAATATACTGCTGCAACTGTTTTTTAATTATCTTCAGCAAAATTTTACTAGTATGTAATATAACTGACATTGTTCAATAATTTCAACATTCTGTTGGATTACCTTTCTTTGGAATGGGACAAATATGGATCTCATCCAGTTAGTTTACATCTCAATAGATATTCTCTCAATTCCTGGAGCCTTGTTTTTTGCCAGTTCCTTAAGTGCAGCTTGGACTTCTTCCTTCAATGCTACTGGTTCTTGAACAAATGCTACCTCCTAAAATAGTTTAACATCTTTCAATTCTTTTTGGTACAGTGACTCTGTGTATTCCTTCCATCTTCTTTTAATGCTTCCTGCATCATTCAATATTTTGCCCATAGAATCCTTCAGCATTGCAGGTCAAGTCTTGATTTTTTCATTTTTTTCCCCCAGTTCTTTCTGCTTGAGAAATGTAGAGCATGTTCCTCCCTTTTGGTTTTCAAACTCCAAGTCTTTGCACATTTCATTAGAATAATTGAGTTTGTCTTCTTGAACTGCCTTTTGAAATCTTCTGTTCAGAACTTTTATTACATCATTTCTTCCATTTGCTTTAGCTACTCTCTTTTCAAGAGCAAGTTTCAGAGTCTCTTCTGACATCCGTTTTAGTCTTTTCCTCCTTTCCTGCCTTTTTAATGGAAGTTTTGCTTTCTTCAAGTATGATGTTCTTAATGTCATCCCACAACTCATCTGGTCTATGGTCATTGGTGTTTAATGTGTCAAGTCTGCTCTTCAGATGGTCTCTAAATTCAGATAGGATATATTCAAGGTCATTTTTTGGCTCTGGTGCACATATTTACATTTTCTTCAGCTTCAACTTGAACTTTCATATCAGCAATTGATGATATATTCCACAGTCAGCCCCTGACCTTGTTTTGACTGAAGATATTGAACTTTTCTGTTGCCTCTTTCCACAGATATTGCACCTAACCCAGATAAGTAATAGATCTGATTTCTGAGTATTCTATCTGATGAGGTACAAGTGTATAGCCACTCTTTTCTGTTGTAAAAAGGTATTTTCAATGAATAAGTTGTTGATCTAGCAAAATTCTATTATGCAATCTCTGGCTTCATTTTTATTACGAAGGCCATATTTTCCAACTACTGATGCTACTTCTTTATTTCCCTTTCCATTCCAATCACTAGTAATAACCAATACATCTTGATTGCAAGTTTGGTCTTGATTGCAAGTTCAGACTGCAAAATTGGTAAAAAATTTTCAGTTTCTTCAACTCTGGCTTTAGTGGTTGGTGTGTAAATTTGAGTAACAGTAGTATTAACTGGACTACCTTGTAGACATATGGATATTATCCTCACACTGACAGCAATGTACTTCAGGATAGATATTGAAATGTTGTTTTTGATAATGAACTCAATGCCATCCCTCTTCAATTTTTTAATCCTGCCATAGAAGTCTGCTTGTCTTATTCAGTATGGCTAGTACCAGCTCATTTCAGCTCACTAATGCCTAAGTTATCAATATTTCTGTGTAACATTTCATTTTGGCAACTTAAAATTTTCTAAGATTCATACTCTGTATTTTCCATATTCAGATAATTAATGGATGTCTACAGCTGTATCTTCCTGTTTTGAGTTGTGCCCCATCAACACATGAAGGTCCCAAAAGCTTGACTCCATCCACATAATTTAGGTTGACTCTACTTTGAGGAGGCAGCTCTATCCCAGTCATATTTTGAGTGCCTTCTGACCTGAGGAGGTCATCTTCTGGCAGCATATCAGACAACGTTCCACAGGGTTTCATCAAGTTTTCCAGTAATACACCAGAAACAGTGTTTCACCGCTATTCATAAGGTTTTCACCAGCCAATTTTTTTCAGATGTGGATAACCCCATCCTTCTTCCTAGTCTGTCTTATTCTAGAAGCTCTGCTGAAACCTGTCCATCATGGGTTACCCTGCTGGTATTTGAAATACTAGTGGTATGTCCTTCAGACTCACAGTAGCATGCAAGCCACCATGGTACAACAAACTGACAGATGAGTGGTGGACTTTCTTGGAGGTATTAGATAAATATGAAAGCATGTGTGTGTGCACGTGTGTGTGTATACACACACGTGTGCATATGCACACACACATATATTTAAAGTAATTAAAATATTGTTTACATATACAGGAATGAAGGGCATGATGACCTTGAAGAATGCAGGTGGGGCATATGTTCCCAAGGCTGGGCTGTGTCAGTGTTTCCCTGGCAAATTCTAGTGTAGTGGTAGCATAAAGAGAAGGCATGTATTGTGATATCTGTAGGGGCTATTTATCCACTATACCTTGAATAGTGGGGAACTCTGTTTTTGACAATGCTGGGCCCAATTTTAAACACTATCTTTGATTTCTTACAAATTTGGTCTCTATTTGTTCTTGTGGAACTCTATTAGTGAGATACAGTAAAAGAGATACTATTAATGGTGGAAATGAGCCCTGGTGGTGCAAATGGTGAAGTGCTTGGCTTTTAATCAAGTTAGGAATTATTCTGTTGTATTTTTAGTATTTAAATAACCAAAGGGTTAGTGTTTAGAACCTACCCAGTGACTCCTAGGGAGAAAAACCTAGCAATCTGCTTCCATAAAGACTACAGCCTGGACTGCACAGTTCTATTCTGTCATTTGGGGTCCCTATGAGCCAGACTCAACTGAATAACACCCAGCATCAACAACATTAAGGGTAGAACCAGTGAGGCCACAGTGTGATTTTTCTCTGAAGTTTTTTTTTTTTAGGGGGGGGGGACTCTATCTTTCTAGCTTCTGTACTCATAAACAAAAGTGCCTCTAACGCAAACATAGTTGTAAGATAGCCTTGCCTTTCATTCAGAAGCTCCCTGGGCACGCAAGAGACTTGAAAGGTGAAAGCAAAGAGATTTCTTCTGCTTTCTCTACCAAGGAAACATGTGAAGCTAGAATCTTGCTCATTAATACCAATGAGAAATACTGAGTTCATCTATTTTTCAATTCACTTAGCTTTCTTTTAAAAATTGAGAGGTTTTTTGTCTTTGTCACATGGTGTGTCATGATTATTCAGATATATTGGATGGGCAAATGGTTTAAAAGTTATTGTAATTTGTCACATCAGATATGGCTTATCATGAATTATTAATATGTAAATGTAAAATTAGTAAAACTGGGCCTGGCCTCTGTTAAAGGGAGTTGTGCATTAGCAGTAGTAAGTTAATAAGATTCCCCCACAAGATTGGTTTAACCAATATCACCCTATCCTTTCCATTTCAGAACTGGGACATTGTCATATGATAATTAAGTTGAAGAAATATTTTTTTCAGCAGGAGAACAGCCATCCCATTGAGAGAAGGATATTTCAGCCTTCATTAACATGGAGACTCAGAAGGTCACATAATCTAGAAAGGTGCTGGTTTTTTTTGACTTTGTTTTGTTTTTTAATCCAAAGCAAGATGTAAGTTTATAAATTTATTTATTGTTCATGCATTTTATTTTATAGTGGTTTTCTTTAGCTAAATTTAGGAACTATTCTGTTTCATTTTTAAAACTTAAATAACAGACACTGGTACTTACTGCAGAACTGTATATAATTCTAACACAAAGCAAATTATAAAAAGAATAGAAGTCATGCTCACATTAGTGTCTACACAAGAGTGAAAGTTCACATTGAGGCGATGAGAGGATCAGATCTTTTCTATAGTTACTTCATTAAGAAAAAGCCTTTGTCTTGTGTGTCTATCATTCATACCCACTTGTTGATTTCAAAGATGTTTATTACAATAAAAAAAAAAAAAAAAAGATATGCTATCAAAAGACAGTGTAGATTTTGTCAGGGGTGAGAGGTGATAGCTGCTGCCTCATACTTGGAATCAATCTTATTCCAGAAGCTTACCTCAATCCATTCTAAGGAGATAACCACCTTTAGCTAGGAAAGTTCTTAGTGGTCAATTAGTCCAATAAAGACTCAGCATGGTACCTAACAAACTCCTATCCTATCCCTAGCAGACCAGTTTTACATATTTAATATCTACTAAGAACTAAACTTATTCCTATATTGTTATAAATGGACATGCATGTTCTCATCTATGCTAATTGTTTGACCAAAATAGGTCCCTAAAATATTCATGAGAGCTCTGGTGGCTAAGGCACTTGACTGCTAACCAGAAGGCTGGTGGTTCAAACCCACCAGCCACTCCTCGGAAGGAAGATGGGGCAATCTACTTCCGTAGTGATACTGCCTCGGAAACCCAAGGAGGGGTCACTATGAGTCAGGTCAGATTTGACGGCACATAACAACAACAACAACAACAAAATATTCATCTGTGTATGATCATTTACCATTTTATTTATTCTGTACATACTGAGAACTCCTTATGCAATTTGGGCCCTACTAGATACAGTGAGCTATTTACAATAATTATAAAATGTGAGCCAAGTAAGAAGAGAGATCACAAAGTATTTTGGGAAAAAAAAGATTAAAATATTCAGAAATGATATATAATTTATAACAAGTTTGAAGCACATAGATTATGTTTCCTTTAGAAATTCAGAGAAGGGAATCAGCAAAGGCTGGATTGTCACCCAAGCCTTTATGCAAGAAATGTATCTGAGACTGGAAGAGGGCTAGGATTTAGATGGATGAAGGAACAAGAGAGAAATCTAGGCAAGAGGATGAACATGAGGGAAGGCTTTGGGCTATAAAAGCACTGTATGCTGCAGAAGATGAGAATATGAACCTGACTTGTTAAGAATAAAATCATCTTAAATGGAGAGGATAGGATCAGTGAAAAATGGTTGGACAGAGCAGTTAGATTCCATGTGCCAGTTGATCAGGAGCCCCTGAAAATCCTACTTTGCTCCAAAAAGTTGGAATGGTGAAAGTAGAGATTCATTTGACAGCAGTATAAAGGCTTACATTTGAAATATAAACTCATATATGAATCTGCTTGACACATAATTTCTATGCATGGGAGCAAGAAGAGACTCTTGGAAAGCAGCTGCCTTACATACAGGGGAAATTACTACACTAAGAGTTTCTATTCTGTGTGAAGGTCAGAGATTCATGATAGGGCAATACAAGCAATAGCCTCGGAATATCTACAAATCTATCTGAAAAGGCATAATGGTTTCTTGCCCACTCCTAGAGAAATACCAGAATAAGTGAATATTGTATATTGTAGAGTATATAATAAATACGTGCACTATATAAATATAATGAATAAATCATAAAATATTAATATATTATACATCTATAAATAGTTTCTCACATGACCCTTCATAAAATTTGTCTCTGAAATGACAAAGATGATAATAATTATGCCCTCCCATTAGTGAAGCCTAGAAACACATTGGCTGTGATATTTTGAAAATCATCACTATTGGATGTGCCTCAGTTTTAAACCTGCTGAAAATGTTATATATATAAAACTCACTGCCATTGAGTCAAGTCAAACTCATAGTGACCTCCACTGGATTTCTGAGGTGGTAAATTTTTACAGAAGTAGATTGCCCAGTGTTCCTTCCATGGAGTGGCTGGTGGGTTTGAACTGCCAACCTTCTGGTTAGCAGTCAAATGCCTTAGGCACTATGCCACCAGAGCTCTTTATGGATTTGTATAAGCAAAAGTAAAATATCTTTTTGGAAGTTGTCATCAAAATAGATTTTCTCTCAGTAGAAATGGTATGGTAGATTCTGTTAGTTAGAATGCAACTGGATTCTCATTTCCCTTATATGTTCTCAATGGGCCACACTTTGCTTATAGTGGTGGTATAGAAAATAATAGCAGCAGCAGACATATTCACATTTGCAAGTATTATTTTGAGCCTTTGATATATATAGTCAGTCAATCCTTCTTTTATAAGTTATATACAATCATATATTCAGCCTTCTTTGTATGATATTATGGCTAGAATATTCTCCATAATAAATTATGTTTTTTTTTTTTTCTAATGAGATCCTATTTTCTGTAGAAGATGTCTTTCAGTAAGAATTCTTTTTTTTATCCAAGCACAAACATACAAAAATTTGGATTA
>NW_006921782.1:6214092-6240790 GCF_000298275.1 Orycteropus afer afer | reverse complement strand
TATATATAGCTTTGGTGGTGTGGTGCCTAAGACATTTGACTGCTAGCCAGAAAGCTGTCAATTCAAACCTACCAGGCACTCTGTGGAAGGATGATGGGGCAGTCTATTTCCATAAAGATTTATTGCCTTGGAAACCCAATGGGGGTCTCTATGAATCAAAATATACTCATATGGCAGTAAGAATAAGTATAGCTCAATATTAATGGAGTATTTTAATCCCATTGAAATACTTCAGCAAAGTCTAATATTTTTATTACCTGGTCCTTTTTCAGCTACTGTTTCTCAATTCCAAAAGACTGCCATTGAATTGATTCTAAATCATAGTGACCCCCACTGAGTGTCCAAGGCTGTAAATCTTTTAGGATGTAGATTGCCTCATCTACCTCCCACAAAGAGGCTGGTGTATTTGAACCACCAAACTTCTGATTAGCATTCAAATGCCTTAACCATGGAACCACCAGAAGATTCTATTTTTCTTAATAGAATCATAGAATGTTACTTTTAGTTTACTCCTTCCATGGGGTTCCTAATACATGGCCAATAGCCACAAATTGTTTGGAATCCATATTATTCAATTTTGTTCAAATATGTACATATCTTTAAATTAATAGAAATATATGGATTGTTTTACCTCTATCCTGAATACTACCTGCCACCTTTCACCCAGCTGATTCATACCTTGATATTTCCTCTTGAAAACATTCGTGTTTGTGTCTCCATATAGATTCATGCCTTTGCTTAAGTGATTAAAACTTCTTGGACTCAGAGGAGGTTACAAAGCTTCTACAAAGTAATTTCCAAAACCTAAAAATATGGATTCTCTCCGTGGCTCAGAATATATCTAGGGTGACAGTCTAGCATACTTTTCACCACACTATGATTTACTTGATATTTTGCATGTGCATAATTCATTGCCATCCATTGCCAGTTTATACATAAGGAAAACTTTAGAAAGTTGCTTTTTATTGACATTGCACCTGTGATCTAAATTTAAACAAGTTCCTGGAATTAATGCAAGCTATTTGAATAAATCATTTTCTTTTGTTTTATATATATTTTTACTTTTACTGTTTATAAGACTCACAACAGGTAAAATTAAGGTGTTATAAATGGTAAAATTGTATATATATACATATATATTTCCAAGGCAGTATCACTATGGAAGTAGATTGCCCCACCTTCCTTCCAAGGAGTGGCTGGTGGGTTTGAACTGCCAACCTTCTGATTAGCAGTCAACTGCCTTAGGCACTACACTACCAGAGCTCCTGTATATAGTTATATGTAAGAATAGAAAATGATGATTTATTCAAATAATTTACATTAGCTTCAAGATCTTGTTTAAACTTATATCACAAACACAATGTCAATAAAAAGCAACTTTCTGAAGTTTTATTATTGGCTCTCACAATTTATTAGTCCTCACAACTGGACCAATAAGCAACAACACAATAAATGGAAAAAAGGTCGAAGTTGTCAAGGATTTCATTATCCTTTGATCCACAATCAACACCTAGGAAGCAGCAGTCAAGAAATCAGATGTCATATTGCACTGGGAAAATCTGCTGCAAAACCTCTTTAAAGTGCTAAGGAGCAAAGTTGTCACTTTGAAAATTAAGGTGCACCTAACTCAAGCCATGGCATTTTCAATCATCTCATGTGCATGTGAAAGAAGGACAACGAATAAGATAGTCTGAAGAAGAATTGATGCTTTTGAATTGTGCTGTTGGTGAAGAATACTAAAAATATCATGGACTACCAGAACAATGAACAAATCTATCCTAGAAGTAGTGCAGCCAGAATGCTCCTTAGATGCAAGAATGGTCAGATGTCATCTCAGTTGCCGGAAGTGACCAGTCCTTGGAGAAGGGTATCATGCATGGTAAGGTAGAGAGGGCAAAAGGGAAAGCCCCTCAATGGGATGAATTGACATAGTGGCTGCAATGATGGGCACAAGCATAGCAAGGATTGTGAGGATGAAACAGAACTGGACAGTGTTTCCTTCTATTGTGCATAGGTTCACTATGAGAGCTGACTCAATGGCACCTAACAATAACACCAACAGCAAAAACAGTTTTACCTGGAATTAGAAAAAGAAAATTAATATTTTGAGTTCTCTCTAATCATACCTGGGCTCACTGCATGGAATGCTCAGTGGCTTCCTCAGGGGCCCTCTTTTGTGGGTTTGTGTGCTTTGGACTTAGTTCCCTTAGGATATAAAGCTTATAATACTTGAAATTCTGTGAATGGGCCAAACCTTTCAGAGTGTGCCAGAATTTGTTTTTCGTCTAGGTTGCCTAATTTTTAAACAGTAATCCCTTTTCCAGGAGAAACTTTGAAGTATTATTGTGTGTGTGTGTGTGTGTGTGGCTAGTTCACATTCATAGCATTGGAAAGGCTGCCAGAAGGAAACAGAGAATGTAAAGGTATTGGAAAAGTACACACGGTTTCTGAACTGAATGTGCTGCAACAGAGACAAGTCATGAGACCTCTTCAGAAAAGTCAGCCTGCAAACCCAGGCTTCTGCAGCCCACTCCTCTGCTCTTGCCGGTGGATACTGCTCTCTCCTCCTTCCCACACCAATAAATTCACTGGAATGCAAAAGTAGAGAAAGGTCCTCAGTGCTAAGAAAAGTGAGATGGCAAAAAGACTATGAGGCATTGGGAAAGACATTGGTTCTAGAAATTGGATTCTAGGCATGTAGTGCCAGGATGGAGGACTTTTATTTAATTTTATAGAAAAATGTTCAGGTTATTTTACACTGAGATGTGAAATCTCATTTGCAGCTTAGCCCCAGAGGGAGTGAAAGGAACTAGAAGAGCTCATAAAGACAAGCATAATAGGATTAATAAGAAAAAGGCTGAAGACATAAGCCTTTATTGTAGGAACTCTGCGCTAAGTTTTAGCACTGATGAAGGGTGAAATGTCGATACTTATCCAAACATTTGTGCCTTCAGGGTACAACAGCTGAAGGATGGTGCCTTCTTAGGTTCATGCTGCTTGGGCTGATTATCTCTTGTTTTCAGGAGATAGGGCCCTCTGATAGAGTACGGAAAGAAAGTCATTGCAGGGCATAATTTCTGAACTCTCATCCATAGAAGTAGTTCTCAGAACATATATTATAAAATTAAAGCAGAATTTAGGTTTAAACAATAATCCATGAAATTAGGCATTCATAAATCATCTGATGATCAAGCACCCAAATGCAAAGTTATTTGTTTATATATTTATGGCTTCAATAATTCTAAATAGCATTTTCAATGTAAGGACTCAATATGAAAGCAGGAGGTCACTCATGAGGATGGACTAGAGTATAAAGTGGTAATCAAGTTGTTTGCTTCATAGGTGATACTTTTTCTTCTTCTATGAAGGTCTATTGCTACAAAATAATTTGGACTGAAAATGTAGCTGCTGCAGCAATTTAAATACTGTAACTGTACCAAAGGGAGCATGATCTAGTTATTTCAGCTGAATAGTCATGGCTTTTGTCAGAGTAATATTTGCAACATCTATTTCATACCTGGGTAAAGAAGATGATGTAGACTTTAAGCTAAAACAGAGTAAGGTGCTGATGACTTCAATCCCCAAAGGGCTTCATTCATTTTTTTCTAATTTGTAGTGCTGAATTGATTTTTTCCAGTGTTTTTTCCCTAATAAGATCAGTGTAGTTTTAACAAGTATTATTTTTAAAGCTATACTAATACATTGAGATCGACAGTCTGAAAGAACAGAAGTATTTTAATTATCCAAGGAACCAGGTTGAGCATTTTATATACTACAGATACTAATGCAACTGTAGTTTAGAAACAGTAGTAGGCAAGAGAGAACCTTTTCTATCTGTCATCTTTGCAGTAACTTCTTTGCCTTTAGATTTCTAGAACATGGAAATTAACATTACAATTTGGTGCAGGCAAAAATGCATATTTTTTTCCTTGATTTAAATTTTTTCTCACCTATAAACATATCTTGGGAGCTCTGGTAGCGTAGTGCCTAAGGCACTTGACTGCTAACCAGAACATTGGCGGTTCAAACCAACCAGCCACTCCTTGGAAGGAAGATAGGGCAATCAATCTGCTTCCGTAGTGATACTGCCTTGGAAACCCAAGGAGGGGTTGCTATGAGTCAGGTCCGACTCAATGGCACATAATAACAGCAACAAAACAACAACATAAACATATATTAAAATTTTATCTTCTCTATAATCTGATAATATCATCAATGCTTCCATATACAGCTGGGGCATTTATGTGTAGGCCCTCCTTTTAGATTTTCTTAATGAAAATAGTAAGCTGGTACCTACTAGAATGGCCAAATGGTTTTGTTTTTGTTTTCCATATTCAATTCAGCAATGCATTTCTGGCCAATAAGTTTATATCTGAATGGAAGAATACCCACTTTAAGGTAAGAAGTCTTTCTTCAAATAGCAATACCTGGTCCTGAGATGTCTGTTGAAAAGACAGCTTTGCAAAGGGGACACAAATTTTAGTTTAATTATCAGGAAATTCCTATTTTCAAGACTGGGAGGTATAAAGTTGATTATTTTTAAGAAAAGACAGGCATTAAATCTTTTAGATAAGTTTAGAAGAATTAATTGAGGATGGGAAGACCTTTATCTATCACTTTTTTCAGGTCTCCATTATAGCTTTCATTATCATTGCTATCTTCATTATTCTCACCATTATCGTTAACAACAAGATCACTATCCTCAGACCTTAGGTCTCCTGATTTACAATGATCCACAGCCAGGCCAGACCCACTGGGACCAAAGTATTTAGTCTATTTCTCAGGAAGCTGTTTTGACCTCACGTGCAGATGCTAGGTCCAATGTTGTAATATCCATCATGTAACTTGGTTCTAAAGATGAAGCCCAGCCAACATGAAGCACTGAATGACTGAATGAATGTTCTGGCCCTAGCATATTTACATGGGCTCAAAAAAAGAAAACCACTACCATCCAATCGATTCCTACTCATAGTGACCCCCCATTGGGTTTCCAAGGCAGTAAATCTTTACAGAAGTAGATTGCCTAATCTTCCTTCTGTGGAGTGGCTGGTAGGTTTGAACTGCCAATTTTCTGATTAGCATTCAAATGCCTTATGCACTACACCACCACAGCTCCTTATGTGGACTCAACCATAGTCTTAAATTTACATCTTTACTCATTAGCTTATACTTGTAGAAGACTATAGATATGAAAGGAGATATGATTTTTGAAATTGTCCATTTTTATTTGAGTGAATTATCTATACAGTCATGCAAAAGACTGTGTCCTGTAAATACCATTGGTATTTACTGGTATTTACATGTCCTGTAAATCACAGTGGTGACTGGGCTATCTGAATATGCCAATTGGAATGACTACATTCATGGTCATTTCCAATTCAAATGAGACAGAGAGAGGAGGGCTAGATTCTTACCAAGACGTGCTACTCCTGGATGTCTTACTCTGTTGCATTTTTATTTTAATCTCCTCTTCAGCATTCAATGCTGATTGAGCAGTGCTCTCCTTCTGGAAACACATTCTCTCTGTTCCTTTATGAGTGAAATAATTAAATCTTTTATATGTTCCTTCTTTTTCTGCCTTCTCAAAACTTCAGGACTCTTGCATCAACCCTCAGTTCTAGGAGAAATGTTCTTCTATTTTCTTATTTCAATAAATGATTTCTATTATTTAAAAGGGGCCTCTGGTAGCATAGTGCCTAAGGCATTTGACTGCTACCCAGAAGGCTGGAAGTTCAAACCCACCAGCCACTCCTCAGAAGGAAGGTTGGACGATCTACTTCCATAGTGATACCTCCTCAGAAACCCAATGAGTGGTCGCTATGAGTTGGATCCGTCTCCACAGCAATGAGTTTGGTTTGATTTTTTGGATTATTTAAACGATGATATACCTGGTGACAAACAAGAGAAGATGCAGTTGGGTACCTGAAGAAAGGAGTGAATCTCTACCATCATCTATCACAACTGATTACCTGCAGTGTGAGAGAGGCAGAGACAGAGACAGAGAGAGATCGGAAATAATAAATGGATTCTGGAGAGTGGCTGGGCTTCGCTGCCTGGTTTCCCTGGCTCATCAGTCATCTCTGGTATGACTGATAAGTGGCTCTGTCACTCCTACCTCCATCCAACCCACCAAAGAATTTGTGACAGATACTCCCTTTTCCACAAACTTTCTAGGAGCAACAACAGGTTCAACACTTGCATAAAATGTCTGAGTTTCAGTGTCTGATTGTCTAATCTTTCTATTCCAGTTTCCCTTAGAAGAGAGAATATGTTCACATGGTTCCTATCCATCTCTCTGCTTATAGCTTTGCCAGTTCTTCCTTGTGGTGCATACTGGCAGTATGCTTGCCAGCATGCTAATAGCTGCCATTAAATACAACATTTACAGGAGGTGGGGTGGGGGTTGGGATGGTTTATAAAAATGTTGAAGCCATCAAAGTGTTAAGTGGAAAGATGAGGAGAGTATTTTCCCAAAATCATTTATAACTGTCATCTGTTCCAGGTCTTACTCTTACTGTGTCTTCTGTTCAGTTTCTTCCTTTGGGAAAACATACCAAGGGAGGCCACATTTGCTAGGAGAGTGACAACCTTATATGTAAAGAAAACTTTGGTAGCAAAGCATTGTTTTGCTATTGCAGATTAATAGCATGACTTTTGGGCACATATATGTGAACAGTTACCATATTACATGGTTTATGTTTTGAAATTTGTGAAAGAGAGCATGCCTGTTTCCATTAGAATGTAGCTATATCTACTATGAAGAAAAATCACACCTTGGCACATGACTTAAAACAAAATAAAGACACGATATCATTTCAACTTAAAAAAGTGATGAAGCCACTCTGTAAAGACAACCATTATTTTTTCCTGATCCTGATGCTTGGTTCAAGGAGCTCTCATGGTGTAGTGGTTAAAGCATTCATCTGCTAACCAAAAAGGTCAGCAATCCAAAACCATCTGCTGCTCCATGGAAAAAGATGAGGCAGTCTGCTTCGGTAAAGATTTACAGCCTTAAAGACACTATGGGGCAATTTTACTCTGTTGTCTAGGGTTGCTATGACTTGAAATCAATTCAATAGCAATGAACTTTTTTTTTTTCCTGACCCTTGGTTCAGTTTCCATGTTTCTCCAAATTATAGGCAATGGGCACCTGAATTTTGCAGATTGATATGATGGTGCAGTATATATTACCTCTTTGTGTACCATGCATTTGTCTTTATTCACAGCATGAGCTTCAGTGAGGAGTAAGAGAGGTAATAACTTTTACTGCATGCTTGCTATTAGGCAATGACCAATAGACTTCACATATGGATGCCACATGAGACATACCACAAAGTGGATAACTTTAAGTAATAGTTTAGAATGCTGGAAATCTGAATTCCGAGCACTAGCTCTAGGAGCAATCTTTCTCTCTCTGTTGGTTCTGAGGGAAGGTTCTTGACTCCTTTCAACATCTGTGGGCCTGGTGTTCTTTGAAGATCTCCTGTGTCTTGGCACCAATCTTTCTCTGGGTCTAGGAGGTTCTCAACACAAAGGTCATGGGTCCAAATGGCCTACTTCATCCCAACTTTTCTTTCTGGGTAATAGTCAGGTCTCTCTCATTTCTGCTTTCTTTAATATCTCAAAAATGCAACCTAATCCTGTAGATTGTATCCTGCCTCATTAACATGATAAAAGTTAAGATTTATAAAATGTAAGATAGTTACATCAGATCACAAAATAATTGTGAAAGATAATTACGTAATATTGAGAATCATGGCCTAACCATGTTGACACATATTTTTGGAGGACAAAATTCAGTCCATAACACCATGTGCATTCTTTTGATCCTAACAATATCTGTGTGAATTGAGCATTGTTATTTCTGTCTCACAAATAGGGAAAGGGACTCCTGGACATAGACTAAAGAAGCAGCAAATGGCTTTTTTCTTTCCTCTATTGTCTGCTTCCTCAGTTGTTATTCAATGATGCCTCTACTGCTTTTGATTTCCTTTAGCTCAAATAGCATTAGGTACTTTCAGTCATCCCTTTGCAAGGTACCCAAGGGTCAATCTAATTTATCTCTCAGTCTCTTGCCAGTTTAGCAAGTTAGAAGATCATACTGTAAAATAATGCAATTAAAAGCTTAAGTAAGTAAACTAGAAAGTATACTTATAAATAACAATTGTAGATTGTCATCATTGTAATAATGCTATAATTGCTTATATTATAGAAATTCTTTTGTGTATTGGGATGGTGGTAGTGATAGAATTAGATCAAGAACTCATACAGGAAATTAACTCTGATCATTTAAAAATCGCCCTTTATTTTTGACCCAAAAAGTTTTAATCAACTTGATAACTCACAGTTTATTCAAGGCTTGATTCATTATCACTTTTTTTTTTTTTTTCATTATGAGAAACTTCTGGGTGAGGGAGAAAGTATTGAGTATTATATCCTGGCTCAACCACTTACCAGTTGGTGTGATGTTGGATAGTACAGTTAACCTGTCAAATCCCCAGGTTTGCAGCTGAAAAATGAGAACAATGATATCCATCACATAGGGTACTATGAGGATTAAGATGATATATTAAGATACAGTATAATTTAGTATAATACCTTATATACAGTGTGTATTGAATAAACACTAGTTTCTTCACTTTAAAAAATGATATTTTTAATCATTAAAACTTCCAAAGAATATATCGTAGGTTCTTTACATCAAGAACAAGAGAGAAATATGAAATTATCACATTTCTGTTAAAAAAAATACATAACACATACAAATTATAAAAGGGTCTGATTTGATTAGGGTAGTATCTACTTGATTAAAAATTCAGTTCTATTACTTACAGCCAATTAGCTTCATAAAACATATGCTAGGTGGGCAATAAAGGGCGGTTCACTAATTTTATAGTCTGTAGAAACATTCAGCATGGGATTGTCTAGAAATTTGAGTATATATATGCAAAGAACTCAGGATAAAATATCATTTTTTATTGTCATTTTATATACTTTCATATTTTATGTATCAGTGTATCTGTTTTAAAATGGAAAGCCCTTGAAGGCAGAGACCATGCCTTTCTATGTATGGCACCAGTGTGGAACCCACTGAGGTTATATGTCAGTTACCCTTATATTCTGGCCTTTTCACCTGAAACTATCTCCATGATCACCTTTAAGGATGCCTGGTTATTTCTATGCTTTCAACAGCCTTGCTGGATGAATGGACAAATAGTCAATTGTTCTACACTCTGCTTGCCTACACTCAGCTTAAGTGATTAGGATAAATGCATCCTTTGCCTACATATTCTTCAGAGGATTCACCTCACTTTTGGAAAACCCAATTACAAGTAAATCAGGGACCAATGTTTGTATTCCAAAAGATATATCTAACAGTGGGTATGTCTATGTGGCATTGAGTGTGAATACGTCTAGGGATGCTCAATATTGCATTGTTAAAGTGAGAAATGCTTGTGTTATTAACCTGTATCATCATAACAGCCATTGTTACATATTTTGTGGCACTAACTCCTAATCCTCACACTGTATTTTTAAATCAATATAGTTGGCACATTTATTTTTTCCCTTCCCACAATCTACTTTCTCATAGAAATTTTATTTTTCTGATTAGTGTGTTTGAACTTCATATAATAATCCTGCAGAGAAGTGGCATAAGGAAGTGAAATCATTAAATGTGAGCCAACCTGCCAGGAACCAAGAGAAGGCAAGACTGAGGTTATGCGATGCATGTTTGTGTAAACCATGGACCTGTTACTTTTTACTATCTTTTTAAATATAGCACTAGAAAGCTCAAAATTGCATATGTGACTCCTGTGAAGTGCCTGCATTACATTTTCATTAGACAGTGTTCCTCCGGATTCAGACCAATTTATATTACATACTGCATCTGCCATTTAGTAGTGGATTTAAGCAAAACTAGGTAACAAATCTGAATCTTACATGTCAGTTGTAAGAACTGATTGAGATGATATGAACTATGTATACAGTGGATGCCTAGAACAAAGCCATCATTCAAAAATGTTACTTCCTTCCCAAACCTCCATTACACAAACATGCATGCATGCATACATGAGTATGTACGCATGGACAACCAATATATGCTGTTTAAAAATACTGTTCTTTCAAAGCCTTACTTTCAATCCCAACTCTCACTCAATAGTTATATAATCTTGAGATATAGAAAAAAATATATAATATTTAATACACATAATGCTTCATACAACTGTATAATTATATCTATATAATAATGACTGTATTCCAGGGTTATTGTGTGAATTTGAAGTTATCCTTATAAAACAGCACATTGCCAGACAAAATATTAGAACTTCATAAATTGAATATACCCCCAGCATTTTTGTTATGACTGTCATCATCATCATCAAACAAAGCAGCTACACAACTCTTTGATCATATATAGAATCTATTGTTCCTTTTTTTCTGCCTTACTGATAGGAATCAATTTAATTGCACCACAATGCTAATTTTTCTGCACTTAAACTTGGTGATACTTTTAAGCTGTCAAAATTAAAGTTTGTGGGGTAACCGTTATTTGGTGGGCTTTTTAACCAAGATTGCTTCCTAGGACTGTATTTTTTCACCATTATTTTGTGTTTTAGATCTCTAGTGCTTTAACAAATAGATTTTTTTTTTTTTTGCTCTTACAATTTAGAAGGCTACAATTTCAAGATCAAAGTGCCAGTTCTAGGGACTGGGTGAAAGCCCTTCGACCTTGGACTTCAGCTTTGTTTCTTGCTTCCAGCCCACTGAAGCTGGAGCCTTCTCTTAACTCAGGCAGTTGCTGGCTGCTGAAGCTGACAAACCCAAGGCCAACAAGTACAATGGCACAGTCCCAAGATTAGCACATAATATGGCAGGCCACTAGTTCAAGTCCAAAGACAGTCCCAAGATCAGCACGACCAGCATGGCAGGCTGCTGAATGAAGACTCAGGTAAAAGTAGGTTTAAGCAAAAACTCAAGACCTTGATCAAAGTTGTCTTCTTATATACTAGAAGCAGACCATATGCTTAAGACAGCTACTCAGATGCTCCAGTGATTCTACCATGGAGTTTATTACCAGTCTCATCTTGGGGAATAACTACATTCAGCTGCCCAGCCATTCAAACCAAGCCCAGTCATGGTGACACACAGCTTTCACATTTGGTATCAAAATTAATGTTAAGAATCATTTAGTGGTGTGATTTTACTCTGAATGATTCCTCTTTTTCATTTCTTCCTCCCTTATTTCGTTGCCTTTGCCATATCCCCACATTTCCTCTTTCTCAATCTGTTTTATTCATGTGTCTTATCCAGAATGTTAAGCAAACATATTTGTTTCTAGTCCTTTAGGTGATCAATTAAGATATCATGTTGTAAAGGTGTGTGTGTGTGTATCTTTGTCTTCTCTTAGTTTTGCTCCCCTTTTCTGGTTCTGCCTAGATAACTACATTTATTTTTTTAAAAAATTACTGCAGTAAAGTTTACTTTTCTGGTTTTCAGAGAGAATTCTTTTGGTTACACGCGGGTTGAGTATCCAAACAAATGATGCCAGAACATTGGGGCTGCCCACAGAGCTCTGTGCTAGGCAAAGATATACTTCATTAGACTTTATTCCACGAAGACGCTTTCGCTTCTTAATGCCCGTGATTTTAATTAAAACCTGGAAAGTAAAGAATCCTCTGGTTGTATTAATGCTTTCATTTCCATTAGGATGGTGGAGTTTATAAACACTATCTGGGTTTATAAATTAGTCCTCTTGTGAATAATAAGTGCACAGTGCCTCACAGACAGCAGAACTCTACTGGCCCCATCTGTTCCTCTCCTACTTTTTGCCTCTATTGTTGTTTTATTCTTCAGAGAATCGTAAAGGAGTGGCTCTTGATTTTTTTTAAGTATCTACAACCTATATCCTTTAACAGGAGCTCTGGTAGCATGGTGCCTAAGGCACTTGACTGCTAACCAGAAGGCATGTGATTCAAACCCATCAGCCACTCCTCAAAAGGTTGGGCAATCTACTTCTTTAGTGATACTGCCTTGGAAACCCAAGGAGGGGTCGCTATGAGTCGGGTCCGACTCGACGGCACATAACAACAACAACATATACTTTAACTGTGTTTTATTGGACCTGATTATACTAAAATTAGATTTTCTTCTGAGTTGAGAAAAGGAAACATTAGTGGTTCTTTTGGATTTAATCTAAAGCCAAAATTAATGAAAATCCAACTTTAAATTCACATAAGAGACAGGATTTGCATTTCTATAAATTTAGATTTCTTGGAACACTTAAAAGTTTCATAATACAAAATTATATGTGTGTACACACATACACACACACTCACACATTTATTGTTCCAAATCAACAAAGTCACCAGACATGTGTATTTGTTTATACGCATTGTTTAATCAATGTATTGTCATTCTTTTCAATCACATCAATAAATGTCATCACATAAACAAACACAGAATTATATTTAAGATTATGACACAAAATACACAGAATTATATCATAAGATATATCTATGGATGCAAAAGCAGCTGATTGATATTTTCAATTCCAGTGAAAACTATCAGTTAGAGAAAATCATGTAGAGGTCAAAACAAACCAGAAACTGGACATAGGTCAGTTCTATAGACATACTGGTCTCTTGAATCCTTTTTGAAAGTAAGACAATATAAATTATAAATAAATACAGATAAATTTAAATAAGCAAGTGCTCTATTGGGAAAAATAAACCCCTGCAAGTATCTTCTATTGATTAGAGACTTAGGTGGCTTGAATTCCTTAAGAGACTTCAGAAGTGTGGCTGCTTCTAGAGCTTGGCATTTATTTCAAAGGGACAGATAGTTTCTGCGGGTACTTTCTGAGCATGGAGCCTTGGGATGGCTGTGCAACATTTTTCGTTGAGAGAAACTTTCAGCTGCTATTTCTGTCAATGTCTATATTGAAATAACTAGCAACACAAAAAAGTGAAACTTTTGCAGGTATCAGCACACCTTAGACCCCTATGCCACATGTGGAGGTAGGGCTTTCTTTCAATTCTCTTAATAGGGTGATATCCAGGCTTATTTTGGTCTGTGTCTCACAAGTGTAGGAGTATCTTATGTGGGAGAGCCATTGGCACATCTCTGTATATGCCTGGCACAAACCTATCAGAATACTGCTAATGGGCAAGTCTGTAGTGAAATGTGCCAAAAATGAACATGTTTCCTCATAACAAAATATGCATAGCAAACAAACAGATGTATGAAAGTATGATTTTAAAACTCTAAAAATTACCATAATTAAAAATTACCAAATTAGAAGAGTGTATGTTTTTATTATTGGAAATATTATGTGGACCTATTAGTCACAAAAGGAGTCCTTGAGTGGTGTGGCTGGTTATTGTACTTGGCTGCCAACCAAAAGTTTGGAGATTCAGGTCAGCTCATAGGAATTTCAGAAGAAAGACACAGTGATCTACTTCTGAAAAATCAGCCACCAAAACCTTGTGGAGCACAGTTCTAAGCTGACAGACACAGGGTCACCAAGAGTTGGAACTGACTTGAGGACCAATGGTTTCATTCATCTAGGAATAAATATCTTAACAGAGCTGAAAAACCTTTTGGGATCTTGATTAACATTTTGCTATATTCTCCATCTAGTTCTCTCCCACCAATTTTTCAATCTTCCCTGAATGTGAGAACTTTAGGAAAACAATAACAATAATAATAACGTTTATATTGGTATTCTGTAGCACTTTACCATTTTTTTAAAAAAAAGCTTCTTTCGCATATATTATACCTTTGCCATCAATCTTACTTGGCTAGTGAGTTAATAACTATATGTATAAGTATATGTGAGATGTGAGAGTTTGGTTACTGGGTCTGACAACAAGTTCATGTAAAGTCTCTAAGAAAGGAATGACTTATGTGATTTATATATATTCTTATACTATTTATTTCATTGGAACATGAGCTTATGTATTACCTTATTTTTAATTTTTGGAACACATCAACCGAGTGACTATTTTCCTACTATATTCTTACCTCGCTACTTACTCCATGTTTTTGATTTGAAATTTTCCTCACAATAGTAGAGAATTTATCCCCAAAAGATACTAAGCCTTTTATTCATATGATGATAATACTATTTATGCTATAATTATTTGCATCTACAAGGAGCTCCCAATAAGATTTCTCTACCTGAGTTCTGAACAAGTAGAGAAATAAGGGAAAGTGGAGGCTAAGATTTCACCTTAATATTCACTTTTTACTGGCTAAGTGAGAGGATGTGGCTTTGGATCCATTTGCCATGTGGGTTTGCTAACAAATCTCCTTATTTAGAAGATTTACCCCTCTTATGTATGGCAGGATTGGACTGGTACAGCCTGTCCCACAGCAGTGGGCTTTTGCATGATTAATAGAAAGGAGAACAGTAGAGGCTGTGCTCTTGGTAGACAGGCCTCTTCCCAAGATGAGGAAGGGTGAAACTGAGTCAACCAGTATGTTTGTCTCCCAGAATTTACTATCAGGTAAACCATACCACCTACCTAGCAACAATAAACTTAAAAGGATGGCAAGAAGCCAGGAGTATGCTTAGTGAAATCACTTCATACAGAAACAAAGAGTAAAGAAAAAAAATTTAAAAGCATTCCTTTCTAATAATACATTTACCTAACTGTATAATCAAAAAATGACATGCAAGAAATGGAAAAAAGAGATATGGCACGGGTCCATTTCCAACAAATCTTAGTAAATATTAAGCAAGGTCTATTTCACAAAGAGGATGTGGTATGTGGATTTTCAGAAGATTGGTTTGTATCAGAATGGTGACTGGCCAGAGACTTATTTTTGAGATGTCTGTGTATACGTACAATTTTCAACCTGTTATCAAGCCTCATTTTGATAAATGGATGTTCACTAACTGTTTACATGTATACTTACCACTGTCATTCAGACAGCTGTCTATCCTATTCATTAAACGGACAAGAACCTGAAGACAAGCTCGTTTTGTGGAAGGTCCTTGTGACCTCTGTGTGATAAAACCAGTACTGAAGGCTGGGTACAGAAAGAGGGCTGATGAATTGTCATCCCCTATCTTTTAGAGCTCTGTAAGGGGATGTTATTAAGATATCATTTTAAGTAATTTAAATAGGACTGTCTTGTGAGAAAATGAAAACAATTGGAGAAGCCAGTGAGACCCCACAGAGGGCTTGGTTTCCTGCTGCCTCCAGCCCCTGTGGGAGCTGCAAGCTGACACTTCTATCCAGAAGAATGTATGGAAGTCGGAGGAGGGAGCTGTCAGAATTAGCAGAGTGGAGGAAGGCATCATTCCTGATTGTTTTCTAAGCTCTATGGGGTTCTCTGACATTGCTGGATCTGTTTTAGGCCAGTATTCTGTTAGCATGAGAAGATGGACTTTTTGACTCCCAAAGGCTTCCAAACTGTATCAGTCTAATCAGTTTATCTTCTTTAGAAGCACCATTGGGAACTCCGCAAATATAACAGTTCCATTCCTGTTGCTTTCTCTGACCGTTCACGTTTAAGGAGAATCTACAGATAACACAGAGAGCCTGCTGGTTCACCGATGAGCTGTTTAGAAGTACTTTCTCTCTTAGAGCCCTGCAGCTCTCAGTGCTACTCTCTAGTAGGCCCCACCATGCTTATTCTCTCTTCCCTTGTTCTTTTTTGCCCTTTCCTCCCCATTTCTCTGAGAAGCAATACTAGAAATTGTTTAGGGATTTCTTCATGACACTGGAGGGTTTGAGAATACGAGGCATATAACTTCTTTTCCTCACTGACTCTCTGTGCCTGCTGCTTGTGAAACTCTAGAAATAGGATCAGCCTGGGATTTGCTCTGTGTCCAGGCTATTGTTCCAGTAGGCCCGTAACTGTCCCCAGAAGAAGATTGAGATCGAGGAAATCATCTGGTGGCATCAAGGTTCAAAGTGAGAAGCCATGGAAGAAATTATTTTATTGTATTTATTTGACTGTGCATGTGAGATAATTAATGATAGGCTCTGTTTCACTGAAGGAGCAGAAAATCTTTCATTTGCTCAGACTTGTTTATCAGTGAAGAGGAAAAAACAAAACAAAACAAAAGTATACTTTGATCACTCACATTCCCCTGCGCTGAACACTACAGATGTGGATTTCAGGGTTTTTGTTAATATGTCCAAAAGCTTAGGAAAGGAATTAATAAAAACAGAAAGGCTTATTACTTATAGTTTTGCCTTCTGCAGTGGCTAGTAAGTTGTTTGGTGTTAAACTGATTAGATAATTTAGGAGAATAGAACTCTGGTTTTACAGAAAAAAAATACCATGCCAAGAAAATTATAGCACCCTAACTCATATTTCCAAATTTCACTGCTCCTTGCTGCCAAATAATAGAGGTAAATAAAGATACAGACCAAAATTTGGGCCAGTGTTACAGTGTTAATATTCCTTTGGTTCCTTTGGAGGTGAAGGAAAATTTTCTACCATGATAGCCTTGAAAATAATTGAAAAGGGAGTAAAAGAGGGGAGATAACAACAACAGCAGCAACAAAAAGCTTAGCTGGGACATTTTGTTTATGTAAGTGTATGTTGTGTATTTTTTCCCACCTGGAGGGAGTTGGAATAAACAAAGTACTATTTGTGAAACCCTTCCACATACACTAACATGGTCATTGCATTTTCACAACAACCTTCTGACATAAGTGCTATTTTCTTTTTAATTTAATCTCTGCCCTCTCTTGTTTACATTTGCAAAGTGGGGTTATGGTGGTTAAGTTTGTGTGTCAACTTGGCTGGGCCTGGTTGAGTGGCTGGGCAGCTGAATGTAGTATTCCCCATGATGAGACTGGTAATCAATTCCATGGCAGAATCTACTATGAGGAACTGAGTAACTGCCTTTGGGTATATAGTCAGCTTCTCGTATATAAGAAACAGTGCTGGGAATGGTCTCTAGCTTATGGCACGCTTGGACCCTGCATGTAGCTGTGTCATTGTTCAGCAGCCTGCCATGCTCTTCCAATCTTGGGACTTTCAATGGACTTGAATTAATGGCCTGCCATGTGGTTTGGTAACATCAGGACTGTGCCTTTTTACTTGTTGACCTCGGACTTGTCAGCCTCAGCAGCCAGCAGCTGAGTGAAGAAAAGCTTCCAGCTTCAGTAGGCTGGAAGCAGGAGGCAGAGCTGAAGCTCAAGTTTGAGGGGCTTTCACCCAGTTCCTAGAGCCTGGCACTTTGAACTCTGGCTTAAAGCCTCCAAACTGTGAGAGAATAATCTCCTGTTTGTTAAGGCCATCCCATTTGTGGTAAATTCCTGTCCGAGCAGCTCAGAGGTAACCAAAACAGGGGGCATTGATACTAATTTCATAGAATTGTTGAGAAAAATGAAATGAGATCATGTAACTTGCTTAGTATCTTTGTCCCTTTGGGTCATTTGAGAAGCAGATGCCAAGCTGGGATGATATTTGCAAGAGATTTGTGGGGGAATCACATGAGAAACATACAGGAGGAAGAAGTGAGAAGGTGAAAAGAAGCTTTCAATTACAATACAGGTCTGACATCTGGAAACAGAGAGGGACCAGAAAGGCATAGATGGAGAATTGAACTGGAAGAGCTTCAGACTGCTGTGCGATTCTGAGAAAGACTGAGTTCAAGCAAAAAGTTCCCTGTTACACTCTACACTGAGTTCCCTCTACACTGCTGAGTCATTGTCTGCAGACAACCTGATGAAGCCCAGGCTCAGTGAAAGCACCAGGGTATCCAAAAGTGTAGAGGGTGTAGACTCCCAGTCAACACTGTTCCCTGCCATATATACTCTCCAAGGGGGATCTGAGAGATGCACTTCCATGTCCCGCCCTTCAGCACAGGTGCCTGGAATATAATATGCACTTAAAAATATTATTATTGCTCCCATTATATTGGTAAATAAGCTGCATCCCAGTAACAGTGTGTGATTTGACTAGGATTCCTTGTAACAGAGGCAAGGCTTAAACCTACATTTCTACCTCTGAATCTTATGCTCTGTCAAGCACATCACACAGCTACTCTTTAATAGCATACACTTAATGCATTTCTCTTTTGTGATAAAGTAGATATTAATTCCATTGAGAACAACAAAACTTTACCCTAAGCCCTTAGGGTTGTGCAGCCTTGCTGTCTTTGAGAAAGCCGTAACTTATTCCTGTGGCTTCTCTGGCCCACTATCTCACCCTTGTCTCTGCAAGAGCCCAGTTCCTGGGATTTCAGCCAAGGCAAGCTCTATTCTGCATCTCTGCTCTTAGGAAGGCCATACCATTTTTGGCTTCAGTGTTCATAGGGAAAGCTTCTTTCTGAATGTATGGAGAGGGTGTGAATCTCTTCTGATACCACAGTACATTGGACTATATCATTGCATACAATTCTAACTTAAATCCCTTAATGATGTGCAAAGTTCTTTTGAACAACTAAATGAAGTCACCTTCTATGGCTTCTAATCTGTCTTTTAATGAACACATTTTAATTTGCCTTTTTCACCACCCGACCCTTCCTCTAAAAATATACTTTAAGATATGTGTGCTAACACGTCCTGTGAAACGTCTGAAAAGAGGTTCATTGTGTGCAATTTTTCATTGTTTAGAGATAAGAATGTAATACAGCCACTCTTCAGTAAGTATTTGTGCTTATATTACAGCATGCTAACTTCTAATTATTCTAGGAGACACTCAGCTGTATTACTGGTTTCTTAAGCCAAAATCACAAAAGGCATAGGAGTTTTGTGTGTTGTCATGTTTAACTAATTACAGTATCTTACTTTTAAAAATAGAGTTAAATATCCTTGGAGTATGAGAAGTTAAATGTGCCCATGCATGGGCACACACACACACACACACACACACACAGATCTGATGGCATAGGGGTTAAAACATTGGGCTGCTAACCAAAAGGTCAAGGGGTTTGAACCCACCGGCCCCTCCACAGGAGAAAGATTAGGTAATCTGCTTCTGTAAAGATTTACAGCCTTGGAAATGTTATGGAACAATTCTACTTTGTCCTATAGCGTCACTAGAAGTCAGAATCCACTCAGTAACAGTGGATTCACATTTGCACATGCGCACATACACTCAGGCACACACATTCATGGGAGACGTGTCCCAAGATCCTCAGTAAAGTCCTGAAACCATGATACTATCGAACTGTATACACACTATATTTTTTCCAATACAGACATACAACAGGTACCCAGGGCACCCCAGGCCAGCAGCGTTAATTTGCAGGAAGCCAGCAGGGGGCTTCTCAGCAGCTCACCCAAGTGGGTCTCACAGGCTGAAGCCCAGGGGAGGAGGAGGCAGCCGACTTGGGAATGGGGCTGGACTGTGGGAGATTTCATCAGCCACTTGGAATGGCATACACTATTTAAGTATTTTCTGACCACAGCATCACTGCTGAAACTGAGGAAAGTGAAACCTCGAACAAGTACTGTACACAAACATTTCGGCTCTGAGGTATAAATGAGATTAAAAGAGAGAAGTCTAGTGCAAATAAAATTAGTCCTTTAATGGAGAACTGCAGCGCCCTCTGTGTTAGAATAGTACTCTCCAAGATTATATTCATAAAGATTGAAGGAGGTGTTTTCTTCTTATTTTTATGGGTAGTTCAATATAAAAGTTTCAGCCTACAGTATTCTAAATGATCCCTAAAGCTGTTAGAAACTTTTGTTGATTATCTTTCTCTCTGATAACTGGCAAACAGACAAGATATTTTCCATCCAGCCTTTTTTTAAATCTACCACTGGAGTAGGCTTTCTGAGCCTACTTATTTCTGTTTGATTTGTTTATTTTTTCCCTACTTGTTCAAAAAAGGATTTGAAGTGCCCAAGAGCAAGAGGTTGCTCTGTTACCCTTGCATAATGTTCCCAGCCAACAAATCACTAAAAGTGAGGTGGAGGTGATAGTACATGGCTGCAGAAGGACCAAAAGAACAAATTAGTCCATCTGATAGCCAAATGTGTATTTCTGAAGCTCCTTTTTTTTTTTTCTTTTAGGTTTGTTCAAGATAGGCCTTAAAACTAAGATTATACATAATAGTAGCCATTTTCCAACATAAAGTATAGGCCACATAAAGTATAGGCATGTTTGGTGGAGTTCTAGAAATAGTCAACCCAGAAAGACACTTGGAAATAACCAAAGCTGCCCCAGCAGCTACCTTTGCTGTTGGATGAGTGGTTGCCTCAAGGGGTTGGAGGATGGGGCATGACCACAGCTGCAATAGTTGTTTCTGGATTCAAAGGAAAAACTGCTGCCAGTGCTTCTTACCTGCACTGTCTTGTATTCATCGTGCTGTGCAGAGAAATCACTGACATATCTCTAACCCAGTCCTGTGGCTCCTGTTTCCTATAGGAACCAAAAGGATAAGCTTGGGGATTTCTTTCTTCTTCCTTTTTTTTTTCCTCCTTTATATTTTTTAATTAATTTATTTTTTTTATTGTAATTGGGTGAAAGTTTACAGAGCGAATTCACTTTCTGTACAATAGCTCACATACACTTTGTCTCATGACATTGACTCCAATCTCCCACAGTGCAACAGCTCCCCTCCCACTGCCTCCCCATAGTTACATCTTCCCTGTGTCCTACCCTCTCATGCACTCCTGCCTCTCCCCCCCAACTGTCTCCACAGCCCTTTAATTCTCCCATGATTGATCTCTCTAAGGAGTGTATCTACTTAATGTAAATGTTCAGCTCATATGCCTGTCTTTTGTTTGGCTGGAAGCCACAGGAGTGTGTTCAATTCCAGACCTGAAGGGCAACTAGGGGCCATAGTCTCAGTGGTTCCATCAGGCTCTATCAGGCTGGCAAACCTGGTCCCTTTTTTTTTTTTTTTTTTAATGACTTTGAGTTTTGTTCCATATTGTTCTCCCACTCTATCCAGGATCTCTTACATAGATCCCCCTCCAAGTGGTTGACAGTGGTAGCTGGGCATCATCTAGTTCTTCTGGTCTGATGGTCATATAGGCTGCAGAACTGCATGGTGTACCAGTTGCCAGGACTAATTGTTTCCATGTATTTGTTTTTCTTCATTTTTCTTTGCTCTGGACAAAGAGAGACCCATCATTGCATATACATGGCTGCTTGCAAGCTTTTAAGATCCCAGTCACTACTTGCCAAAGAAAGATGTGGTTTTTTCCTTTTATTGTGGTAAAAACATATACAAGACATTCACCAACATAACAATCTCCCCATTTACAGCTCAAGGACATTGATGACATTTTTCATGTTGTGCCACCATTATTGCTATACTTTTCCAAAATATCCCACCACCATTATCATAAACTCAATGCCCCACAAACAGAAGCATCCCCTCTACCCCCTCCCTCCTACCCCTGGTAACCACGAATAATCTTTGATTTCCACCCCCAACCTGTCTAGGAATTAGTACCCCCCCCCACCCTTCCCCTCTGGTAACCAACAAAGACAGTTTCCTTCTATGTGTAAACCTTTCCTTGACTTTTTACAATAGTGGATTAATACAATATTTCTCCTTCTGTGACTGACTTATTTCACTCAGCATAATGTCTTCCAAGTTCATCCATGTTATGAAGTGTGTTGCAGATTCTACATTATTCTTTAGGGTTGCATAATATTCCATTGTGTGTATGTACCAGAGTTTGGTGATCCATTCCCCAGTTGATGGACACTTAAGAGTGTTGCCATCTCTTTGCTATTGTAAATAGTGCTATGATGAACATGGGTATGAATATATCTGTTAATATCCTGCCTCTCACTTCTTTAGGATATATCTAGTAATGGAATTGCTGGATCAAATGGTATTTCTATTTCCAACTTTGTGAGGAATCACCATGCTGATTTATACAGTGGTTGTATCATTTTATAGTCCCACCAGCAACATATGAAAGTCCCCATCTCTCCACATCCACGCCAGCATTTGTTATTTTCTGTCTTGTTGAACTTTGCTGTTAATGCTGGGGTGAGATGGTATCTCATGGTTGCTTCGATTTGCATCTGTCTAATGGTTAATGATTGTGAACATTTCTTCATGTGTTTGTTGCTGCCTGAGCATCTTCTTTGTGAAGTATCTGTTCATGGCTGCTGCCCATTTTTGAATTTGATTGTTTATCTTTTTGATATTGAGGTGCTAGAGTTTTCTACAAAGTTTAGAGACAAGTCATTTGTCTGATCTGTCATTACCGAATATTTTTTCCCCATTTTGTAGGTTCTCTTTTTACTCTTTTGGAGAAGTCCTTTGATGCACATAAGAATTTAATTTTCAGACCATCCCAATCATCTCTTTGATATTCTGCTGTTTGTGCATTTTGCATTATGCTTGAAAGTCTATTTATGCCATAAATTAGGGCCCCTAAGTTTGTCCTTATTTTTTTCTTTGTTGAAATTTATAGTTTTAAGTTTCACATTTAAGTGTTTGATGCATTTGGAGTTAGTTTTTGTGTATGGTGTGAGGTATGGATCATATTTCAGTTTTGCAAATGGATATCCAGTTTTGCCAGCACCATTTGTGAAACAGACTGTCTATTCCCCACTGAATCAATTTTGGACCTTTTTCAAAGATCAGCTGACCATAGTCAATGGATCAATTTCTGGGTTCTCAGTTCTGTCCCACTATCTATGTGTCTATCATTGTACCAATACCAGGCTATTTTGACAACTGTAGCTGTATAGTAGGTTTTGAGATCTAGGAGTGTGAGACCTCCTACTTTATTCTTCTTCAGTAGTGTTTTGCTTATCCAATGTCTCTTCTTTTTCCATATAAATCAGTAATTGGTTTTTCCATGTCCTTAAAGAAGGTTGATGGAATATGGATCAGGATTGTATTGAATGTATAGATTGCTATAGATAGTATTGACAGTTTCACAATATTCAATCTTTCTATCCATGAGCATGGTATTTTCTTCCATTTATATAGATCTCTTAAGGTTTCTTGTAGTAGTATTTTGCAGTTTTCCTTGTATAGGTCTTTTGTGTTCCTGGTAAGATTTCTTCCCAAGTGTATTATCATTTTGGTAGCTATTCTAAATTGTATTGATTTCCTTTTCAGAGACCTCTTCACTGATGTAGAGGATCCAACTGATTTTTGTATGTTGATCTTGTATGCTATCACTATGCTAAATCTTTCAATAAGTTACAGTAGTTTGTTTTTTTGTTTTTTTTTTTTTTTTGGAGTCTCTTTGGTTTTCTACATGTAAGATCATATCATCTTGAAATAGGGATAGTTTTATTTCTTCCTTACCAAATTGGATGCCTTTCATTTTCCTTTCTTGCCTTATTGCCCTGGCTTGGACTTCCACTGCAATGTTGAATAAAAGTGGAAATAGAGGACATCCTTGTCTCCTTCCTATTCTTAAGGGTAATAGTTTGAGTCTCTCTCCATTGAGAATAATGTTGGCTGTTAGTTTTGTGTATATTCACTTTATTATGTTGAGGATTTTCCCTTCTATTCTTATTTTTCTGAGCGTTTTATCAGGAATGGATGTTGAATTTTATCAAATGTCTTTCTGCATCTATCTATCTATCTATCTATCTATCTATCTATCTATCTATATCATGTGATTCTTTTCCTTTATTTTACTTATGTGATGGATTATGTTGACAGTTTGAACCATTTTTGCATACTTGGTATGAATCTCACTTGACCGTGATGTATTATTTGCTTGATATTTTGTTGGAGTCTGTTGAGTAGGATTCTGTTGAAGTTTTTTGTATCTATATTCATGAGAGATTGGTTTGTAGTTTTCTTTTCTAGTGGTATCTTTGCCTGGATTTGGTATCAGGGTTATACTTGCTTCATAAAATTAATTTGGAAGGATTCCATCCTTTTCTATGTTCTGGAATAGTTTGAGTAGGATTGGTGTCAGCTCTTCTCTGAGTGGTTTGTAGAATTCTCCAGTATAACCATCTGGGCCAATGCTTTTTTCTGTTGGTAATTTTTTTATGACCTGTTCAATTTCTTCTTTTTTTATGGTTCTGTTTATGTTTTCTACCTCAGTCTCTATTAGTTTAGGTAAGTAGTGTGTTTCTAAAAATCTATTCATTTCTTCTAGGTTTTCAAACTTGTTGGAGTACAGTTCTTCATAATGTCCTAATATTATTCATTTCTGTTGGTTCTGTTATGATGTCACCCATTTCATTTCTCATTGTGTTATTGTCATCTTCCCCTTCTTTTCTTTTGTTAAGTTTGCCAGTAGTTGTTTGATTTTATTAACCTTTCCAAAGAACTAACTTCTAGCCTTGTTGATTTTTTTCTATTATCTTTCTATTTTCTGTTTCATTGATTTCTGTTGAAATTTTTATTCTTTTTCTCTTCTGGTGACTGTAGGCTTTTTTTCTGCTGTTCTTTTTGAATTGTTGGAGATGTTGGGTTAAGGTGTTGCTTTTGGCTCTTTCTTCTTTTGTGATGTGTGCATCTATTACTATAATTGCCCTCTGATCACTGTTTTTGCTGTGTCCCAAAGATTTTTGTATGTTGTGTTTTAATTCTCATTCAATTCAAGATTTTTTTTTTTAATTTCATTTTTTATTTCTTCTATTACCCAGTCATTTTTGAGCAGGCTGTTATTCAATTTCCATGTGTTTGCTCTTTTTCCATTGGTCTTCCTAGTGTTGATTTTTAATTTTATACCGTTGTGATCTGAGAAGAAGCTTTGCAGTATTTCAGTGTTTTTAATGTAATAGGGCTTGATTTGTGGCCTGATATATGGTCTATCCTGGAGAATGTTTCATGTGCAGTGGAAAGGAACATATATTGTGAGATTATTGGGTAAAGTAGTTGATGTCTATAAGGGCAAGTTGGTTGATCATATTGTTTAGTTCTTCTGGATCTTTGTTAAGTTTCTTTCCAGTTCTATCTTTTATTGAAAGGGGTGTATTAAAGTCTATGATGACTGTGGACTCATCTATTTGTCTTTCCAGTTCTGTTAGATCTGTTAGATATTTATTATGGTTATGTCCTTTTGTTCATCTGATCCTTTTATCATTATATAATGTCCTTGCTTGTCTCTTATGATTGCTTTTGTCTTATAGTCTGTTTTACCAGAAATTAATATTGCTACTCCTGCTCTTTATTTATTTATTTGCCATTTGCTTGGGGGGTGTATATATATATCTATATAGATATATATATAGATATATATCTGTTTTTTTTTTCCCCCAATGTTTGGTTTTTAGTCTATTTTTGTCTGTCTCTTTTGGACAGCATATTGATTGGCCATGTTTTCTTATCCAGTCTAACTCTTCATTTCTTGATTGGTGCATTTAATCCATTGACATTCAGTGTAATTATCAATAAGTATGAAGCTATTGATTTCATTTTATTATATGTTTTTTTATGATGTTGCTGATTTCTTTGTTCCATATAATTTTCTGTGCTGAGCTCATTTTATGAGTTGTGTTATCATCTCCTTTATTGGTATTGTTTCAGTATTTGCTAAGTATGTATGCTTTTCTTCTTTTTTATTTTGATATGAAGTTTTATTATTTTTTTCCTTGAGGTTACCTTGTAATTCATAATTTTCTTCCCAAATTTGAAACAGTCGGTTCTACCTCACAATTGTCTTGACTTCCTCACCAATTAGAAGTTCTGTAATTATACTGTTTATTCCCTCTTTTTGGTTTGTAGTTGTTCACATTTACCAATTCATATCTCTGGCTCCTTGTTCACAGTCTTGTAAGCTTATTTTACTTTGGATATTTATACAATTGGGTTGATATCTGGGTTATGTCATCATGTGCGTTAATCATCATTCTATGTTTGCTGTTGTTGGTTCTCTGTCTGAAGGACTCCCTTTAGCATCTTTTGTAAAGTTAATCTGGTTTTAACAAATTCCTCTAATTTCTGATCATCTGGAAATCTCCTAATTTTATTCTCATATTTGAAAGACAGTTTTGCTGGGTATATAATTTTTGGTTGGAGATTTTTGCTTTTTTTAGGGTTTTATATATATCTTCCCATCACCTTCTTGTCACATGGTTTCTGCCAAGAAATCAGAGCTTAATCTTATTGGTTGACACTTGTAGGTTAACATCATTTTTCCCTTTCTGTTTTCAAGATTCTTTCTTTGTCTTTGGTTTTGGTGAGTTGGATGATGATATATCTTGGTGTCTTTCTTTTGTGGTCTATTGTGTTTGGGGTTCATTGAAGTTCTTGAATGGATATAGTCTCATCTTTCATCTTATTAGGGAATTTCTCTTGCAATAAAGATTCAACAAATTTCTCTGTGGTTTTATCTGTTTCCTCCTATTCTGGAATTCCAATTATACATAGGTTATTCCTCTTGATGGTATCCCACGTGAATCTTAGAGTTTCTTCATTATGTTTGGACCTTTTGTCTGATTGATCCCTTAACAAAGCAGTATTGAGATATTTTGTCTTCAATCTAATTAGTTCTATATTCCATTGATTTGATGCTACTCATTTGCCATTCAATGTGTTATGTATTTCTGAAATCTTAGTAGTAATTTTCTGGATTTCTGTTTGTTGTTTTTGTATCATTTCAAATTTTTTGTTTAATTTATCAATTTGTTCTTGTACTATTTTCCTAAATTTTTCTAGAGTTTTGTGTGTTTTCCTTAATATTGTCAGTGTTTTCCTTCATCTGTCTTTCAATCCAATGAAGGTACCCAAATATAATTATTTTGAATTCCTTATCAAGGATTTCCAATGCTGCTTCTGTCTCAGAGATGTTTTCTGGGTTTGTATCCTGGTCCCTTGCTTCTAGTACTT
>NW_006921782.1:6207743-6213976 GCF_000298275.1 Orycteropus afer afer | reverse complement strand
GATTTTTTTTCCTTTTTTTTTTTTTTGATGTATCTGTGTAAGCAGAGTACTGTGCTCCTCTGTTCATTAGTTGTTAGCGTTTGGCACTCACCACTTGTCTCCTAGCAGGTGGGATAGAGAATGAGAGTGTGCGCACAGATCTCTGTTAGATATTCATAAAGAGGAGTTGAAGGTGAGTTGAGCTGGTATTGGCTGCCATCTATCATTGTTCAATTAGTGCAAAAGCAGGTGGTGGTCCTCACTTATTGGGTGGAGCTGCAGTAGGTGCAGGTATAGTTGCATTGTGAGGGAACAGTTGCTTTCTCTCACTCAGTTAGACATAAATAAATAAATAAATAACCATTAAGAAAACAAAACCAAGAGAACCAAAAACTCAAACTGCATAAACAGGAACAACTGTAAAATAAAGAAGAGAAATTCAATAAATAAGAAGAAAAAATTTCAAAATATATTTTAAAAGTATCAAAGAAAGATAGTGAGAAAAAGAAAAAGAAATACAATGTCTAGAGAGGGTGGAATGAGAGAAAAGACCAAGAGTAAAAGATTAGGGAAAACTGTGAAAGGAAAAACAAGGGATGGGAAGAACCACAAGAAAGAAAAGAGAGAAGAGAACCAGGAAAAGAGAAGAGAAAATAAAGGAAAAATCAAAAACCAAGAACTGGGGATAGGAAAGAGGGAAAAAAAAGAGGAAGATAAAAAGAATAATTTTAAAATAAATACAAAACTGTGGGGGGAGGAGCATGGCATCTAGGCTTTGCCAGGGCACAGACTGGGTTCCAACCCCCACAGGTCAAGAAGGTGGGGGATGGCCACACACCTGTTCTCCATGAGGGCACAGAGTGGGGTACAAGAGTGTCAAGGGGAATATCACACATCTGCAATCATCAGCCTCCAGTTTGGCTGCCCATCAGTCTCCAGTTTGGTTGTTCCAGTTTGGTTGTCTTTGACAGGCAGAGCACACTCCCAGGTTGCTGCAGTTCAAGCAAAAACCACCCCCGCATACTCCAAACAGCTGTGTAAGCCACTTGGAAACATTTAAATTGGCTATACCCTCAGGACAGGTCCACCTATCCCCTTCCTCATTGTTCTACCTTCTGGTTCTCAGGCACAAATGTGGTCCTTGCCCATGCTGCCTTGGTGAGCAGACCTGATGCTTAGGTTGCTATCAGAAAATATTCAAAATGGCTGTGCCTTCAAGACAGCCAGCAGTCCGCAGGTCCATTTGTTTCCTTACTCCATGTTTCATTCAGGTTGTTCTACTAAAAACCAAAAAACCAAACTCACTGTTGACAAGTCCTATCCAACTCATAGTAACCCCTCCTTGGGTTTCTGAGGCAATATCACTACGGAAGTAGAGCGCCCTATCTTCTTTCCGAGGGGTCGCTGGTGGGTTTGAACCACCAGCCTTCTGGTTAGCAGTCAGATGCCTTAGGCTCTATGGTAACTAGTTGGTATTTAATCCACTTTTTTTATACTTCCCTTCAAAGCTCAGGGTTCCAGGATCATCTGTATTGGTTTCAATTGGTTTCTCATTGCTTTGTTGCAGACAGTCTGTGTAGCTTTTCTGTCTGCTCTGCCGTCTTGCCAGAACTCCTGCAGGGACTTCTTTCTTTAACTTCTCACATTTTCCCTGGCACCTTTTCCTGACAATCTCCTGTAAAATAAAACAAACAAACAGAAAATAATAATAATAATAATAAATTTGAACTGAGAGTAAAGAATTCCAATGGCAGAAAATACCAATCATAACACAACAAAAACATGTCTGTACTCTAACTACATGATTGCCTTTAAAGGCAATATTTTAGTGGTAAACAAATAGGTAGGGTAGTTCCTTAGCATTAACTGTAATTGAATTTGACCTATATAATTTATTTATGTCACTTGTGCTTACTCGGGGATCTCAGTTTATTACTCTGAATTCTTGTCCTCTCTTTTCTTGCCCCTTCATGGCCTTGAATTTAGTCATCAGTCTTGACAATCACCAGCACTATATTTACTTATTTACTTTCTCTGAGGACCTTGGAAGTATAAGAAACAAATGCAAGATGGCTCAACCACAGACCAAGAGACTCAGTTTAAAGTATCCCATGATTACCTGAAAGGTTTTTAGAGGTACCTTTAACTCTTTTCTTTTAGCTTCTTATATGTCAAAAAAGATACCATAAGTTTATCCAGTTATTTATGATTTTCAACACATATCATAAAATAACACCTAAGAATTCTGCAAGGGTGGATTTTACAAAAGGTAGATGTCATACTTACCATTTCACACCAGAGGAAATCAAAGCTTGGAGAAGTTAATTGATTCTTTCATGTTCACCAGATAGAACTAGGTCTTAACTCTAACATCTATCTTCTTTTTCTGTTCGCTATAACACCTGAGTTTTCCTCTTGTGGTAGTTATTACAACTCTATAATTCTACCTTTGTCCTTACTATAATCCATGCTTCCTGCAGTATCTAGAAAGATATTTTTTTAAAAGTAAATCAGATAAGGTCATTCTCTGCTCAAAAACCTTCCCAATGTTTCCCTTTGCATGCAGATTAAAATAAAATAATCCTTGTCATGACCTCACCTTGACTATCTCTGTGACCTTATCTTGTGTCATCTTTCTCCATTCTTTGTAAACTCAAACCACACTGGCCTTTTTTCTATTCCTTGAACGCACTCTGTTCATTCTCACCTTTACAGACTTTCATACTATTTATTTTCTCTGCCTGCAACTGTCTATTGTGAGGTATTTGTGAAAATTACTCTCTCTTCTTATTCACATCTCAGTGCAAATGTCATAAAATATTACAAGTGTGTTTGTCTAATCAAAATTCTTTATGATACACATCATGAGAAATGATCTTTTTCATTTATTTGCTTGCTTACTTGTCTCTTTTACATCCCTGCTATACACAAACCCTAAATATAAGCCCCACAAGAGATAAGGTTTTGTTCCTTTTGTTCTTTGCTGAGTCTTTAAAATCCAGGATAGTGTCTGATAATTTGATATATAGTAGATGCTTAGTTTTGAAAGCAAAGTTCAAAACTCAACACCCTTTCTGCACATGTTCATAACATTACCAGATGTGGCTGAGAAGATAAATATTAATTTATGAAATAAAGCTTGGATGATATGATACTAAATGAATCAGAGTAGGATATACGTTTATATGCAGTACGATTGGAGATATGTATGCAAAAATTGCAATGAAATAGACCAGATAGTGACAGTAATAACATTATCTTATTTTGTATAGTGTATACAAAGTATTTTGTATAGTGTGATATAGTTCCTCAATTTTCTACAGTGAACATATTTTACTTTCATAATCAGGATAAAACCATTTTTAGAGTACAGAAATTGAAGTTTAAACTATAGGAGCTGTTTCTCAGTGTTTTAGGATTGTTTTCTAAATTTACTCAGCATTCCAGCAGTGGCTGGACCTGATACTGTGCTGTTTCCAGGTCACATGACTCCAGTTCTTCTACTGCACCTCGTGTGAACATTTTGAGTTTCTGTCTTCAGAATGCGTTTCAGTGTATTTATATCATGCAGCACTCCTCTGCATTATGTATAATTTTCTAGGAATGATGTAAACTATGCAGAGGAAAGTGGAATTCTCTTCTCCCATTTCTACATAATTCTTAGATGCTTATTGATGCCAAAGTTTGCATCGAATATTCTGGCAATTCATATATATTATGGAATTAGAAACCTAGGCCATTCCCCCCACAGGCACTATTATTACTCCTGCAGTCCCTCACTTCATAGTTGTGTATGTAATTTTTTTTTTATTCACTAACAAGACCTAATGTCATATGCAAATACATTTCATTAATTTAGATTTATTATCCTTCTAGCATATTGAGTTATCATTAACCCTGATTGTATCACCAGGCTAATTTGTTTTTGTTGCCCTATGTTCATGTTATTTGAAAATGTATTATTTTCTTAATTGAACTGTTTAAAATATATTGAGCAGGGTAGGGTCAAGGACAAAGTCCAATGCCATGCTTATAAATCCTTCCTCTTAGGCTGTACTGATCCATTCATCAGATGCATTCTATGGTTGCCATTGATTAATCATTTACAAGTCCCACTAACATTGCAGTCCAGTTCACAGATGTTGATTATTACCAATAAAGTGGTCATTAGAAAGCTGGGAAGCATCTTGATAAAATCCTGATAAATAACGCCTGCTGCATTTCCAATGTGTATTCATTTATTTTCTTTTTTCTCTTTTGTTAAAATTTTTAGATTGTGATTTGGTTCAAAGTTTACAGAGCAAATTGATTTTCCATTCAACAATCCATACACATCTGTTTCATGACATTTACTACAATTCCCACACTGTAACAGCATACTACCCACTTTCTCTCTGCCCCTACCCTTCCCTTTCTCCTTCTATCCCATCCCCTCCCACCTTCCTAGCTCTATCCTTGGGTAAATGCTGCCTCTTGATCTCATAGTCTCTCTTTTTTTTTTTTTTTTTTTTTCTTTTTATTGTGATTTGGGTGAAAATTTACAGAGAAAATACACTTTCCATACAGCAGTTCACATACACTATGTCTCATGACATTGACCACAATTTAGCACAATGCAACATCTCCCCTCCCACTTCCTCCTGACAGTTACCTCTTCCCTGTGTCCATGCCTCCATGCATTCCTGCCCCCTGAGCTGTTTCCCTGTGCATAAGCAGCCCTTCTTTCTCCCATGCTTGTTCTCTCCAAGGAGTGTATCTACCTCAGGTAAATGTTCAGCTCATATGCCTGTCTTTTGTTTGGCTGGAAGCCACAGGTGTGGGTTCAATTCCAGACCTGAAGGGCAGCTAGGGGCCATAGTCTCAGTGGTTCCACCAGGCTCTATCAGGCCAGCAAACTGGTCTTCCACTTTTTTTTTTCCAAATGATTTTGAGTTTTGTTCCACATTGTTCTCCCTCTCTATCCAGGATCTCCTATATAGATCTTCTTCCAAGTGGTTGACAATAGTAGCTGGGCACCATCTAGTTCTTCTGGTCTCATAGTCATATAGGCTGCAGATCACACAGAGTACCAGTTGCTAAGACTAATTGTTTCCATGAATTTCTGGTTTTCTTCATTATTCTTGGCTCTGGATGAGGAGAGACACATCATTGCATCTAGATGGCAGCTTGCAAGCTTTTAAGATCTCGGTCACTACTCACCACAGTAGGAGGTGGAACAATGTTTTGTGTAGTATGTTATGCCAATTGTGCTTGATGTCCTCTGCAACTATGGTCCCAAGCCCATAGGTTCAATTACTCTGTTCCTCTCGGTATCTGGCTGTGACCAAGCAGTGACTACAACCTTGCCCCTTGTCAACTCCATTATACACTTGGGAATTCAGATCATACACATAAAATTATAGGACCACTGTCTGCCAACACTTTACATGTTCTTGGGTGCACTCCCCACTACATAGACATAGGTAATAGTTCAGCCTGTCCACCCATCTATCCACCCATTTACCCATGTTTGCCTTCACTGACCATGTCGTACTATATGCTCAAAAGGGTTCATCTTTGTTGTCTGTCCTTCCCAGGTACCTCTCTTTGTCTTTCTCTTCCTCAATGCCACTATATTTATCATTCACATTGGGTACATTGCCCTTTTCTTCACCCAAATCAAAACTTATCTCTATCTATCTAACATTGTTCCCTACCCTACTCTCCTACCCCTGGTAATTAACAAAGAAAATAGTCTTCCATAGATAAATGTTTCTTGACTATTACAATAACAGACTAATACAATATTTGTTCTTGTGTGATTGACTTATTTCACTCAGCATAATGTCCTCCAAGTTCATCCACATTATGCGGTGTTTTGCAGTAATTCTACATTACTCTTTAGGGTTGCCTAGAATTCCATTGTGTGTATATACCATAGTTTGGATATCCATTCCTCAGTTGATGGACACCTAGGTTGTTTCCATCTTTTGGCTATTGTAAATAATGCTGCGACGAACACGGGTGTGCATATGTCTGTTCTTGTCATGACTCTCACTTCTTTGGGTATATACTAGTAATGGAATAGCTGGGTCAAATGTTATTTCTAGTTCCAACTTTTGAAGGAATTGCCATCCTACTTTCCACAATTGTTGTACCATTTTACAGTCCCACCAGCAGTGTATGAGAGCCTCAATCTCTCCACAACCTTGCCAGCATTTGTTATTTTCTGTCTTGTTGAACTTTGCTACTAGTGCTGGAGCAAGATGGTATCT
>NW_006921782.1:6182764-6203903 GCF_000298275.1 Orycteropus afer afer | reverse complement strand
ACTATGAAATCACACAAGAACAGTAACCAAAAAAAAGAAAAAGGGGAGAAAAGAAGATGAAAACAGGAAATCCTACAATATCTGGGGATAGGGTAAAAAAAAAAAAAAAAAAGAACAGGATTAACCATGAGAGAAAAAAAGGGAAAAAGAGTGAAAAAAAAATACATACATATATACATAAATTAAAAAAAGGAAAAAAAAAAAGGTGTAAACTAGGACCTTTTCAGTCGTGCAGGTCCGAAGAGTTCTTGGGGTCACTGGAAAGCAGAACCTCTTCTTACACCCCTGGAATCTGGTAGAGCACTGACTCTTTAGGTTGTCTCTAGCTGCTGATTATGTGTTGATTAGTTTTGTCTTGGTTTTATGGTTTAATATTTTGAAAGGTTGAAGCTGATGTATTTTATTTTGTTATTGATTCAGGTATGTTGGGTCACTCTGCTGTTTTCTTTGTGATGGTGGAATCACTGTATGGAATGTGGATATATGTTTCTGTTTGTCATAAAGAGGGTTTAGAGTTTGAAGCGGGAGGTTTTATGGTAATTATCTGAATGTGGTTTCTTCTATTGAATGAGTGATGTTATTGGTGGAGGAGGTGGGAGCAAAAGAAGGAAATCTTGGTGTTGCTAGGGCTGGTATCTAGGCTTTGCGCCAGCTATTATTGATGACGTAGTTATTTACAAGACTGTGGCTCAATCTCAGGAAAGATTCTTGTTGTTGGGGATTCATAACTTTCCGGCAGGTTCAGGAACACTCAAAGACCCCGATTCCGAGGCTTCTCAGCACCAATGAGCTGATCCAAGGCAAAAGAGCCGATCCAAGGCAAATTCCCCAGACCACACTCAGCTGGGGCTTTTTCTCTGTCCCCACCCCTTCCGCCTGTGGCGCTGGTGCAATCCTGCCAGACCGCTAATGGCTCTGGAGTTTGTCTGTGATACTGCCTACCTGTGGCGCCAAAGATGTGCGCAATTTCAGCTGTCTGGAGTCGGGGTAGTACCTGCTAGTATACTATGTTCCTGATATCTGTGACCAGATAAAGCATGATGTCTCCCAGTCTGACCCTAACCAAATCAGTGACCCGCTGGGAGGGGAGGGAGCTCACCCTTCTGGCACAACAGTGAGCTCTCCACTTGAGTGTCAGCAGTAGTGCACGTGACCACCTGCACCTGAGAGACCCAAATTACCAACAAAATCAGTTGCTAGAGGCAGGTCCCTGGGGCTGGCCTCTGGGTTGTTGGAGTGGCCGCTGGTATGTTGATATAGGTTGTCTTCTTTCTTGGGTCATGGGGATCTCAGGTGGCCACCTTCACCCACCAGTCTGTGACTGCTTCAGGGAAATTTCCAATATCTTCTCGGCTGCCAGTCCATCCTCTGCCAGGTAGCTCTTTCTTAAATAATCTCCCTGTGTCTTTCCTCTAATTCTGCTCTTCTGTGTTTGGTGCATTCTGATTCAGTGAGCTGTTCAGACCACCAAAATCACTAATTAAAACTGTTGTACCGAGCTTTTCAAGCACTTAGATGGTAGAGGGATATAGCGTGATACTTACTGATGAGACTCCATTTTGAATCATGATCTCATATTCTTGATTGTTCTAATGAGTGCATACCCTCCTAGTATTACTGTTTACGTTATTGGCCTGTCTGTCATTTGGCTGACAGTTTAGTCTTGATGGTTAAATTTCAGTTCCTAGAGGACGGGTCACTATGAGTCGGGTTCGACTCAACGGCATATAACAACAACAACAACAGATGGAAGGAAGTCTGAGGACCATAGTCTTGGGGGTTCCACTAGTCTTCACCAGACCAGTAAGCCTGGTTTTTTATATAATTCTGAGTTTGAATTTTTTCCATAATTTTCCCCACTCTCTCCAGGACCTCCTATTGTGATGCCTTTCAGAAAAGTCAGCAGTGGTAGCCAGGCACCACCTAGTTCTTCTGGCCTTAGGGTCATGGAGGCTGGAAATCATGTGGTCCATTAATCCTCTGGATTAATTATTTCCTTGCATCTTTGAATTTCTGCAGTCTTCTGTACTCTGGATGGGGAGACACCAATGGTTGCACTTCAGATGGCCAATGACAAGCTTTTAAGATCCCAGTCATGACTCACCAAATTGGTATATAGAATGTTGTCTTTGTAGGCTATGTTATGCCAGTTGACCTTAGTGTCCCCTGGGACTATGATCCTGAGCCTCCATTACTCGTATATCTTCCCTTAAGGTGTTTGGTTATAGCAAAAAAGTTTTCATAACTTTGCCCCCTGTATGCTTTACTACATTCATGGATATATTTGCAGCACTTATAAATGTATAAGTAGAGATAGCCTCTGTCAATCATATATATATATATATATATATATATGTTATTGTTGTTATGTGCCATCAAGTCAGACCCAACTCATAGCAACCCCTCCTTGGGTTTCCAAGGCAGTATCACTATGGAAGTAGATTGCCCCATCTTCCTTCCAAGGAGTGGCTGGTGGGTTTGAACCACCAGCTTTCTGGTTAGCAGTCAAGTGCCTTAGGCACTATGCTACCAGAGCATATATATATATATATATATATATATTCATGGGTGTAGTCCCCTTAGCCTTCCCACCCCTGTTCAGCTTTAGTGTCTATCTACATATCCACTTGTAGATTATTGTTATTATTTTTGATGCACTATTGCATATGTAATAGAGTCCACCTTTGTTATCTTTAACTCTTGTGCTCCTTCCTGTGTCTTCCACTGCCTTGATCATTTTGTGCTGAACTTCTTCTTATTATATAACATCTTTCCCTTCACTCTGGTTAATACTTATCTACCCACTAGTTGATGATTTTTCTTTTCTTCCCCTCCCATCCCTCATAAACTTCAAAGAATGAGTCTTTTTGTGTGTAAACCTTTTCTTAACTTTTTATAATAGTGGTCTCACACAACAATTGCCCTTTCTTGATTGACTAATTTAACTCAGCATAATGTCCTGTATATTCATCTATGTTATGAGGTGTTTTGCAGATTCATTGTTATTAAACACTGCATAGTATTCCATTGTGTATATGTACCGTCCTTTGTTTATCCATTCATCCATTAATGGGCACTAATTGTTTCCTTCTTTTTCCAATTGTGAATAATGCAATGTGTTGAATATGGGTGGGCAAAATATGAACTTATGTAACTGCTCTTATTTCTCTAGGATATATACCAAGCAGTGGGGTTATTGTTGGATCAAATAGTAGTTTTAGTTCCAACTTTCTAAGTTCTTAAGAAGGCACCATTCCACATTCCATAGTGTTTGTACCATTTTATAATTCCACCAGCAGTACATGAGGGTTCCAGTGTCTCCACACTCTTGTCAGCATGTATTTTTTTTTTTTTTTAACTTTGCTATTAATGCTGAGTTGAGATGATATCTTATTGATGTTTTGATTTGCATCTCTGTAATGGCTAATGATTGTCATTATTTCTTCATGTGATTGTTAGCTCCCTGAATGTCTTCTTTGGTGAAGTGTCTCTTCATATTCTCTGCCCATTTTTTAAATTGGATTGCTTGTGTTTTTTGTTGTTTAGATGTTGATGCTTTCTATGTTTTTAAGATTAGTCCCCTTGTGTGATATATTGTTGGTTATTCCCGCCCCCCCCAGTCTTTAGGTTTTCATTTTATTCTTTTGATGAAGTCTTCTGATGCACATAAATGTTTAATATTTAGGAGGTCCCAGTCATCTAGTTTGTCTTCTGGTGTTTGTGTGTTTTTAGTTATGTTTTACAGTATATTTATTCCCTGTATTAGGGCCCTTAAGCTTGTCACTATCTTTTCTTTGATGATCTTTATAGTATTCAGTTTTACATTTAGGTCCTTGATCCATCTTGATTTAGTTTTTGTATGTAGTCTGAAATACAGATCCTGCTTCATTTTTCTACAAAGAGATGTCCAGTTTTGCCAGCACCATTTGTTTTATTGAGACTCTCTCTTCCTGATTTAATGAGTTTCAGCTCTTTGTCACAGATCTACTGTTCTTAAGTGGATGAATTTACTACTGGGTTCTCAATTCTGTCTGATTGGTCTATGTGTCTGTTGTACCAATCCCAGCCTGGTTTTATTATTATTATTATTATTATTTAATTGTACTTTGGGTGTAAATTTATAGAGCAAAATTTGTTTTACATTCAACAGTTCATGTACGTTTGATTTCATGCCCCAATTACCATCCCCAATCACAACAAACTCTCCTTCACTGCCCCTCTCAATAACTACTTTCCCTGTGTCCTTATTAACTATGCACTCCTGTCTATCCAGCTTTCTCTCTTCATGACTGCTGTCTCTCTGGTGCCCTATGGCTGATTACTCTAAGGAGTGTATCTCCCTAGAGTAGGTGGGTGCATCACCTTTGGGGTAGGTGTTCTGTGCGTAGGTCTTTCTACTATTGGGCTTAAAGACAATCTATGGCAGTGAGTTCAATTCTATGCCTGAAGGGTAACCTGGAACCATAGCCTTGGGGGTTCCACCAGACTCTATTCAACCAGTAATTCTGGTCATTTTTCTACTTTTGGATTTTGTTCCACATTTTTCCTCCTACTCTATCCAGGATCTCCAGGTTTGATCCCTTTCTGAGTAGCTGTCATTTGTAGCCAGGCGTCATCCAGTTCTTCTGGTTTTGTAGTCCATCATATCCTTAGACTAATTGTTTCCAGATGCTTTTGATTTTCTTCACTCTTCTTTGCTTCAGATGAGAGGATACCAACAGTTGCATCTTAGATGGCTGCTCAAAAGCTTTTAAGACCCCAGTCACACTCACCAAAGTAGGTTGTGAAATAATATTTTTACATACTGTGTTGTGCCAATTGAGCTTGGTGTCCCCTGAGACCATGGTCCCAAGTCAGCAGACCTGGTAATTATCTCTCTCAAGGTGTATGGTTGTCTCTGAGAAGTTACTCCAACTCTGTCTTATGTTGCTTCTGTAATGTGTGTGGCTAATTTTGTAGCACAAGTGCATGTGTAAGATTATCTTCAGCTAAATCTATCCTTGGTCTAGGGTATATTCCTGTTCGTCAACCCTCACCTGATCTGCTCCCCTGTCCATGCATTTATCTGTAGCCTGGTGTTTGGTTTTAGTGGTAATGAAGTATTGTGCATATACTATTATTTGCCTCTGTTGTCTATATCTTATGTGCATGTTTCAATGTCCTTCCTTTCCCCAATGTCATCATGCCAGTCACAGACTCTTTCTATAACATCCCTCCCCTCACCCAAATCAACATGTGACCCCTAACTAGTCTGAAATCCCCCTTCCCTCCCATCCCTGGTAGCCTACAAAGTGAGTTTTCTTCCCTAAGTAAACCTTTCCTTGACTTTTTGTAATAATGGGCGCATGCAATATGATTGTCTTATCTGTGATTGACTTATTTCACTCAACATAATGTACTCCAAATTCATCTACATTGTAAGATGATTCTTGTACTTTATTTTTTCTTTATTCTTTAATGTAGCATAGTATTCCATTGTGTGAATGTACCATATATTGGTTGCCCATTCATTTGTTGATGGGCATTTAGGCTGTTTCCATCTCTTTGCTGTGGTGAATTGTGCTGTGATGAACATGGGTGGGCATATGTCTGTTTGTGTTCTTCTCTCACCTCTTTAGGATATATTCCTAGTAATGGAATTTCTGGATCAAATGATATTTCTATTTTCAGGTTTTTAAGGAAACACCATGACTTTTTTGCTAAAGGGGCAGGGAGGTGGCATCTTTTGATCTCTGCTCACTACACAAGAAGAAAACAGAATCACCATCAGCAGCCCAAGGCCTGTTCTTGTGAGGTCAGACATACCACCACCCTCCAGCCCTCTTACCATTCTGGACACCAACCATCTCTCTCGTGGCACCCACCACCCCTCTGCTGGGTTTGATAATTTGCTGCAGTGGCCACACAGAACTCACAGATCATGGGGTTTATTAAGGAAGCAACCAGTTACAATTCAAATTCAGGAACATGCTCAGGATACAGTTCTTCTGTTGGGACAGTCTCCCCTCTGCTATGTCCTTAGACACACCTCTTTGGCCCTTAGCCTCTTGGCCTGGCCTCTGCCTCTGTGGGCGAAGTAAGCCTACTACTGTCTCATGCCTCTTGGTTCCACTGCCGCCGTCTCTCAGCCAGGTATCTCACTTAGTAATGCATCTCTCTCTCGGCTGCACATCTTTCTCTCTCAGCCACATGTGTCTCTTTCTCAGCCACGAATCTCTCTTTCTCAACAGTATGTCTCTCTCAGCTGCAGTCAGAGAAAGAGAGATTCAGATTCCTTCTACCTCTCAAACAAACCAAATTCACTGCCATTGCATTGTTTCCTACTCATAGTGACCCCCATTGGGTTTCTGAGGCTGTTGAACCATCCTTCATACCTGGTATGAATTCCACTTGGTCATGATATATTATTATCATTATTTTTGATATGTTGTTGGATTATATTGGCTAGGATTTTGTTGAACATTTTTGTGTCTGTATTCATGAGTGATATCTGTAGTTTTCCTTTTTTTAGAGGTGTCTTTCCCTGGTTTTAGTATCAGTGTTATGCTTGCTTCATAGAATGAATTTGGGAGTATTCCATCTTTTTCTATCTTCTGGAGCAGTTTGAGTAGTATAGGTATCAACTCTTCCCTGAATGTTTGGTAAAATTCTCCAGTGTAGCCATCTGAGCCAGGAGTTTTATTTTGTGGGAAGTTTTTTTGTGTTTGTTTGTTTTGTTTTTATGACCTGCTTAATTTCTTCTTTTGTTATGGCTCTGTTCAAGTATTCTATCTCCAACGGGGATAGTTTAGGTAGGTCTTATATTTCTAGCGACTTGTCCATCTCTTCTATGTTCTCAAATATGTTGGAGTACAGTTCTTCATAATATTCTGGGTTTTTTTTATTATTATTTCCGTTGGTTCTGTTGTGATGTCACCCTTTTTGTTTATTATTTGTGTTATTTGCATCTTCTCTTTCTTTTCTTTAGTTTTATTTACCAGTAGTTTGTCAATTTTGTTAATCTTTTCGAAGAATCAGCTTTTTCTTTTGTTGATTTTCTCTATTGTTTTGTTTTGTTTATTTCTTCTTTGATCTTTATTATTTCCTTAATTCTGGATACTTCAGATTTATTTTATTACTCTTTTTCTAATTATAGGAGTTGTTGAGTTAGACATCTTTTTTGATGTGTGCATTTATTGCTATAAATTGGCCTCTGAGTACTACTTTCACTGTATCACAAAGGTTTTGGTAAGTTCTATCTTCATTCTCATTTGTTTCTATGATTTTTTTTTTTTATTTCACACGTTATTTCTTCTGTTATCCAGTAGTTTTTGAGCAGTGTATTATTAAATTTCCACGTATTTAATATTTTTTCTTTGGTCTTCTTATTATTGATTTCTAATTTTATAGCATTGTGATCCAAGATGATGCTTTGTGGTATTTTGATGTTTTTCAATTTATTGAGGCTTGTTTTGTGTCCTAACATTTGGTCTATTCTATAGAATGATCTATGTGCACTGGAGAATAATATGTATTGTGCTTCTTTGTTCAGTGGAGTGCTCTGTATAGTCAAGACCCTCATAAGGTCAAGTTGGCTGATTGTGTTGTTGAGTTCTTCTGTATCTTTGTTAAGTTTTTTTCTAGTTGATGTGCCTCTCCTTGAAAGTGGTGTGTTAAAGTCTCCTACTACTTTAGTAGAGTTGTCTATTTTCCCTTTCAATTCAGTTAATATTTGATTTATATATTTTGGAGCACTTTTGTTGTATGTATAAATATTAATTAGGGTGATATCTTCTTGGTCAATTTGATCCTTTTAGCATCATATAATGTCCTTCTTTGTCCCTTATGCTGTTTTTCACCTTGAAGTCTATTTTTTAAGAAATTAATATTGCTACTCCTGCTGTTTTTTGGTTGTCATTAGCTTGGTATATTTTTGTTTTCCCACCCCTTGATTTTTAATTTATTTTTATCTAAGGTGGATCTCTTATAGACAGCATATAGATGAGTCTTCTTTTCTTATCCAATCTGCCACTCTCTTTCTCTTGACTAGTGCATTTGTTCCATTCACAATGAGTGTAATTAGTGATAATTATTAATTTATTGCTGTCATTCTATTGTGTTTTTTGTTGTGTTGTTGGAGATTTCCTTGTTCCAATATTTTTCTGTGCTAACCTCATTTTGTTATCAGGTGTTGCTTCTCTTTTCTTCATTGTTGTTGGTTTTGTGCTTACTACGTCCATGTGTTTTTCTTCTTTCTGAGTTTGCTTAGGGAGATTGTTACTTTTCTTTGTGGTCACCCTGAAGTAAATTCTTATCTCCTTAAGTTTGGAACAATCACTTCTATAAATACATTATCCTATCTTCCTCTCCATTTGTAAGTTTTGTAGTAAAACATTTATTCCCCCTATTTGCTTTGTTCCTAGTGTCTTCTACAGATTGACTCCCTGTTTTCCACTGGGTACATTATTCTATGAGCTTATTTTGAGCATCTGTTTCTGGTTTGGTTTCTAAGTGGTGATGTCAAGTGTCCTGATTTTGATTTGTTTTTCTCTGTTGTGGGTCTCTATTGGAAGGACTTTAGCATTTCGTGTAGGGTTGGTGTGGTTCTCACAAATTCCCTTCATTTCTCTTTGTCTGACAATGTTTTGATTTCACCCTTATATTTGAGGGACAGTTTGGTTGGATATATAATTTTCAGTTGGAAGTTCTTTTCCTTTAATGTTTTATATATGTTATCCCATAGCCTTCTTGCCTGCATGGTTTCTGCTGAGAAATCAGAACTTAGTCTTATTGGTTGTCCATTGTAGGTGACATTTTATTTTTCCCAAGCTGCTCCCAAGATTCTTTCTTTGTCTTTCATTTTGGAGAGTTTGATTATGATGTCTTGGTTACTTTTTTTTTAGAATCTATCCTGTATGGGGTTTGTTGAGCTTCTTGGACAGATATCTTTTCTTCCTTCATGATATGGGGGAAATTTTCCATTAACAAGTCTTCCACAATTTTCTCAGTATTTGTTTCCCTCTTTTTGTTCTCGTATTCCAATGAGGCATATGTTGTTTCTTTCCATGTCATCCCATATAACTCTTAGATTCTCTTCATTTCTCTTAAATCTTCCTTCTGATTTTTGTTCATACAGGCTGGTGCCAAGGGATTTGTCTTCTAGTTGGGAAATATATTCTTTAGTCAGTTCTAGTCTACTCTTTTCTTTCTACTGTATTGTCTATTTCAGTAATTTTAGTGTTCTTCTTCGGATTTCTAACTGCTATTTCTGTATGAGTTCTAATTTTGTATTTATCTTGTTATTTTGTTTTTTAATAGTTTTCCTGAATTCTTCCAGCGTACTGTCTGTCTTGTTATTGATTATATTTATGGTTTCTCTCGTGGAGAGTCCTATATATATACCTTTAGAATTCCTTCTCAGATAGTTCTATTGCTTGTTCTTCTGCCATGATAGATAATTCTTTAGCCTGGGCTTTTATTTCTATTGTCTTGTCCTGCTTTTCTTTTTTTTGTTGTTGTTGTTTGTTTGATTGGAGGTTGTCAGTTGTTTGTTAGACATTTTGAAGTTATTATCTCTAATTGTTAGTTATGTATTAATGTTTTTACCCTGATTTTATATTTTACTATATCTGAGAGTGGAGCAGATGTACTTTTTGGTTATTAACTTGGTTGTACGGGGTTGCTCTCCAGCTCTTCCTATGTTGATGGAATAATTGAGAGGAATGTGGGTGCAAGTGTCTGATCATCATGAAGGGGATTGGAAGTTGGGATGATTAAGTGTCCACTGTCTGTCATTGTTTCTGTGGTACAGGAGTTAATTGGTGTTACCTATTGAGTGAGGTGTTCAGTGTAATAACTCCTGTTGCCTGGTTGTGGTTTAATGTATTCCTTCTATTGGATGAAGCAAGGGAGAAGAGGAAAAAAAGAAAAAGAAAAAGGTGCCCATAGTGAGTCCCCTTTTTCTGCATTTGGGCAAGACAGGTTAGACAGTTCTGCCAGGACAAGCAGTGTAGTTTGTGTCCTGAGCCATCTACTAATGATGACATCCTATTGTCAATCACAGACTTGAGTGGTTAAAAATCAACAGAAACCCCAATGGGTGGAGGGCCACTACTTTCCACTTGGATTGAGAAGCTGCAAAAACCCAGTACCCCAGTCCACTCTGTGCTAAAATGGGGTCATGGAAGAGTTGAACCCCAGCCCACTGCTATGAACTTGCTCTAGTGCTCCACCTACTCAGAGGGAATCTCTTCTCTCCTTTCCCCTACTCCTTTCTGGACTCCACAGCAGCCCAAGCATAAGGGCATCTTGATCTGTTTCCCACTAAGATTATCTACTCACTCAGCTCCCAAGGTCAATACCAAAAACTCCTTGTGTGGGTATTCTGAATCCCTAGTGCCTCTCTGGGTTCCCCCTCCTTCTTTCCACTGACCTCTTTTGTGTTTCTAATGAGTCCTCTCGTTCTTCGTTCTTCGTCTCCAACACCTAGGCAGATTCATTTATTTTTCCCAGTTGTTTAATCTGCTCTTTTTCCCCACCTTAACTAAATCTGATAATTTATCTTCTCCTTGGTTAATCATAACTGCAGTATCATTATTTCTATCTGCTTTACCTAGTTATCCAGGGATTACATTGGTCAAGGGTTGTAGGTACAATGCCACCTTCCCACTCAGCCTGTTTTGACTACTGTGGCTGTATCCTAGGTTTTGAGATCAGCTAATGTGGAGGGAGCTCTGGTAGCGTAGTGGTTAAGACACTTGCCTGCTAACCAGACAGCTGGTGGTTCAAACCCACCAGCCACTCCTCGGAAGGAAGGTTGGGCAATCCACTTCTAGTGATACTGCCTCGGAAACCCAAGGAGGGGTCGCTATGAGTTGGGTTTGACTCCACGGTACATAACAACAACAACAACAACAACAATGTGAGGCCTAATATTTTGTCCTTCTTCTTTTGTAGCATTTGCTTATCCAGGATCTCTTTCCTTTCCATAGAAAAAACTCTGACTGCCATTGAGTCAGATCTGACTCATAACAACCCTTCCTTGGGTTTCTGAGGTGGTATCACTATAGAAGTAGATTGCCCAACCTTCCTTCCATCGAGCGGCTGGTGGGTTTGAACCACCAGCCTCCTGGTTAGCAGTCAAATGGCTTAGGCACTATGCTCCAGAGCTCCTTTTCCATATACAGTTGGTAATTAATTTTTACATCTCTTTTAAAAAATGATGATAGAATATGGATTGAAACTGCATTATACTTGGAGATTGATTTGGGTTGAACTGTACTTTTTTGCAATATCAAGTCTTCATATCTATGAGCATGATATAGCCTTCCATTTAGGTCTCTTTTGGTTTCTTGTAGTAGTGTTTTGTAGTTTTCTTTGTCTAGATCTTTTATGTCTCTGGTTAGACTTATTCCTAAGTGCTTAATCTTTGGGTGGCTATTGAAAATCTTTCATTTATTTCCTTTGTAGAGATATCCTACTGATTTTTGTATGTTGGTCATGTATACCTTGATGCTTTGCTGAAGCCTTCTGTTAGTTCTAGTAGTTTTCTTGTTGTTGCTAGGATTTTCTATGTGTAGAATTATATCATCTATAAATAGAGTTTTACTTCTTTGACAGTTTGCATGCATTTTCTTCCTTTTCTTGCGTTATTGCTCTGGCTATGACTTTCAACTACAGTATTTAATAACAGTGATGAAATAGGGCATCCTTGTCTGGTTCCTGTTTACAAAGGGAATGTTTTCAGTCTCTCTCCATTAAAAATAATATTGGCTATTGGTTTTGTGTATACGACCTTAATTATTTTGAGGAATTTTCCTTCTATTCCTATTTTACTGAGTATTTGTATAAAGATGGGTATTGGATTTTGTCATATGCCTTTTCTGTGTTGATTGGTATGATCATGTGATTCTTTTCATTTTTACTGATGTGTGTGTGGTGGTTTAAGTTGATTCTTTTGATTCTTTTTCTGATACTGAACCATCCTTGCATACCTCCTGGTATGAATCCCACTTGGTCATGATCTATTTATTTATTTATTTTTGATATATTGTTGGAGTCTATTGGCTAGTTTTGTTTTATTTTTAAAAAAAATTATTTTGATTTGGGTGAAAGTATACAGAGAAAATTCATTTTCCATACAGCAGTTTATATACATTTTGTTTCATGACATTGAATGCAATTCCCACAGTGTAACAGTTCTCTTCACATTTCTTCCCTATAGTTATCTCTTCCCTTTGTCCTTCTTTCCTTCACATTCCTGCTCCCTGAGCTTTCTCCCTGTGCAAACACTGCCCTTCTTTTCTCCCATGATTGATCACTCTAAGGAATATATCTACCTGATGTAAATGTTCACCCTATATGCCTGTCTGTTGTTTGGTTGCAAACCACAGGAGTTTAGTTTCAGACCTGAAGAGTGACTAGAGGCCATAGTCTCGGGGGTCTCACCAGGCTGTATCAGATCAGTAAACCTGGTCTTTTTACTATGATTCTGAGTTTTGCCTCACATTGTTCTCCTACTCTATCCTGGATCTCCCACACTGATCCCTTTCCAAGTGGTTGATAGTGCTGGTCGGGCACCATTTATTTCTTCTGGTCTCATGGTCCTATAGGCTGAGGATTGCATGGCTTACTAGTCCCTTGGACTAATTATTTCCATGTACCTTTGATTTTCTTCATTATTCTTCTCTAGATGACGGGAGACCCATTGTTGCATCTAGATGGCTCCTTGCAAGCTTTTAAGACCCTAGTCACTAGTCACCAAAGTAGGATGTAGAACAATGTTTTTGCATTGTATGTTATACTGGTTGAGCTTGATGTCCTCTATGACCATAGTCTCAAGCTCACAGGTCCAACTACTCGTTCTCTCAAGGTGGTTGGCTGTGACCAAGAAGTTATCATAATTTTGCCCCTTGTTACCTCTGTTAAGTATTTGGACATTCTTACAGCACATCCTCGGAAGGAAGGTTGGGCAATCTAGTTCTGTAGTGATACTGCCTTGGAAACCCAAGGAGGGGTAGCTATGAGTTGGGGCTGACTCGACGGCACATAACAACAACAACACAGCACATACAAATATGCATGTAGAAATACTGTCTGCCAACCTTATATATGGTTGTAGGTACATTCCCTTTTGGGAGTCTATTGGCTAGTTTTTTTGTATTGGTGTTCATAAAGGATATTGGTCTAAAATTTTCTTTTTTAGTGAAGTCTTTGTCTGGTTTTGGTATCAGAGTCATGCTTGTTTCATAAAATGAGTTCAGTAGTATTCCAGTGGAGGAGGGGCTCCTGCTCTTCAGGGAAGATGGAAGGACAGAAGAACTAAGCAGAAAATTAAAAAAATAAAATAAAAGGCACCCCAGCACTGCCAGTGGGGGGAGTTGGACTAGCTGCTAGGTGGATGGGGATGGGGAGGGCCACCAGGAGGTTGTGCAAGATAAGGAGGTAGGGCACACCTCTCTGGCTGCCTGATCAACAGATGTGGGTGCAGGTGCAGTCCTGGGCAAGTGGAGCCATTTTTCTCGTTCCTGCTTTGATTGAAACACTGCTTGCAATAATTCATCATGCCATGTTGTTCCGGTTAGGCATTTACTGCTCCTTGTTCACTGTTTTCCTTCAGTGTCTTTCTGTCATTGATATTTGATCTAATTCTTTAACCTTTCCCTTGAAGCTCTGGGAACCATGATTGCCATCCACAGCTGTGTGCCTTGTTTTTTTGAGTCTTTGTTGTAGAGGGTCTAGGTAGTGTATCTAGTTCATCATCTTGGATACAGACTTCTCTTATAAAATCTTATTCATTGTGTACAGGAAAAAAAAGGTGGAAAAACTCTGCATTGGTGTGGTCTTAGGGAATCTATTGCATCCGTTAATGAGCATTGTATTATTTTGTAAGAAACAATATCCAAATTCTTCTATTCACATAAGTCACATTTTATCTTATTAAAATCCAAATCCTTGTCTATCTTTAGCCTTTATCACCATTGTATTACTCCATTATTTCTTTTAAAAAATAACAAAAAAATCACTCTTAGTGATTAATTTACTTCAATTGCGAGGTTTATCAGTACCCCATGGTTGTTATTTGTATCAGCAGGAAGACTCAATATCATTTAAAGCAATTGGATATCATCTTCCAATTTCTTTACCCATCTTTAGTTACATTTCCCACTGACTGATGTTTATTCTATTCTTTCATTCTCAAGATCATTGTTCTTTTTAACAGAGAAACCATTAAAAATCTAATTTAAATTGTTCAGCTTTCTTCCTGTCATTTTTTTAGGATTATGATCTCTATATTCAATTGCAGAGATTTCCTTTCCTTATTCTATTTCTCCTAACACAGACCTGAAAAGAAAGAAAAAAAAAAAAAAATCACTGCCATCAAGTTAGTTCTGACTCATAGTGACCCCATTTGGTTTCCAAGACTATATATATTACAGAAGCAGACTGCCCTATCTTTCTTCCATGGAGCAGCTGGTGGGTTCAAACCACTGACCTTTTGGTTACCAGCCAAATGCTTCAACCACTACACCATCAGACCTCCTTAACACAGACCTTAGAATTTTTCCATTGCAGAAGGAAGATGGGGCAATCTACTTCTATAAAGATTTATCACCTCGGAAATCCACTGGGGGTCGCTATGAGTCAGAATCAACTCAAACGTTTTAATTGAACATCATTTAAAAATGTTATCTCATCCTCTTTTCCTCATGTTGCTTTTTTTTTCATTAATTACTATGGCATATCTATTTATTGTCACACTGAACTCTATCATTTCTCAAATCAGTACGTTTATTGGGGATTTAATTCCAATCAAACTATTTATTTCTGGGATCTATGGGAAATATGAAGGAACAAAGGAGCCCTGGTGGAGTAGTGGTTAAGTGCTTGGCTGCTAACTGAAATGTTGGTGGATCAAACCAAGAACTGCTCCACAGGAGAAAAATGTGGCAGTCTGCTTTTGTAAACCTCACAGCCTTGGAAGACCTGTGGGTCAGTTCTACTCTGTGCTATAGGGTTGCTATGAATTGGGATCAACTTGATGGTAGTGGGTTTAATGGGATAGGGAATACAAGGAGCCCTGGTTGTGCAATAATTAAGTGTCCAGCTGCTGATAAAGGTTGCTGGTTTGAACCCACTCAGCAGCTCTGCTGGAGAAAAAGCTAGCAATCTGTTTCCATAAAGATTACAGCAAGAAAACCCTATGGGACAGTTCTACTCTGTCATATGTAGTTGCTATGAGTCAATTGATTAGACAGCATACACCAACAACAAATGGAGACTACAGAGATAAATAAGACATAACCCTGGCTTTCAACAAACTTAAAAGATTTTCAAACTGGTATAGAGTGAGTCTATTTTTCACAACTTGGATGGTTTTCCTGAAAAGTCGTTAATTATTCTTCTCTATGGCTTAGCATCTGAGATGATACTGATGATACTCTGTAATGTTGCAAACACTCTGAATCTTATAAAATAGATTCACATGCATTATATTTTATTCTAATCACCTATTAGCTGTATGTCTTAGTAATAATTTTGGGTAATTTTTACAAATGTTTTCCATTCTCACTCTTCTTATGCATTTATTGTTTGGGGATTAATTGAAGAGAAATGAGAAAGACTGATAAATTTACATTTAAAAACAATATACTATTCAATATCCCTTTATAAATCTCAGTGTTAACCCACTTGGTGTTATAACTTTTAGTGGAAACTTACACTAAAGCCTGCAGCTGAAATCAACAGAGTAAAGGCCATATTAACACATGGCCCGTGAATGTAACTGGATTGTTGATGATGTTGACAAGCCCATTTTCTCCATTGGCTTATAAAACATCCTCCTCCAAAAGTAAACAGGTATATGAACAATCTTTAGTAAGTAGATGAAATACACTCCTTTCTCTCCCTTTTCCTTAAAGAAAGTATATTAGAAGCAGCTAAGTGAATGTAACATTATTATCAGGTTAACCTTGATTGAGTCAACTGAAACTTCTGAATTTAACTTTATTAACAAATTAATTCCATGCTTGAGAGTAATAGTCCAATGTTTGCAGAAGCTAACCCAATCCCTTCCAAGTAGAAATCTTGGCTAGTTTAGGAAATGGTTCCAGATGAGAAACAAATAATTTATCTCCTCCACAGTTCCATAGTTCAATTAAAGTGCTTCGAAAGTTGAAATGGAAAATTGAGAAGTACCAAGAGTCATTTAGTAGTAAATAATTTTTCTGTAAACATGTGCATGTTTTTTTAAAAAAAAAAAAAAAAGTAGTAACTTGTGCACAAAGTCCAAATTGTCCCATTGCCAGACTATGTGACTCAGTGGTTAGTTTTTAAATTCTTATTACTGTATCTATATGATAATCAGAAAACTGTAGTGAATTTACAACTTTCTTATTTGATACTAAGACATAAAGCTAATAGGTGATCTAAAACTCGAAATCTTGTTCCAGGTTTGAAGGAATCTGGTTTGTTCTTTTCTACAGCCCAGTAAATATTCGTAGACCCCACAGTTTGCTTGTATTCATCCATCTTCAAGTTTCAGAACCCAATTCTATACACAAGTGTACTTAAAATACTGCATTCCAATAGTTTTATTTAAAAAGACAACATACAAAAAGATAAAAGCACCACAGTTACAAACTTTTATAAAAGAAAGTGATCAAATCTATTTGGGATATATTATTTTCACATTCTCCTGTTGATAGCAACTGGAAACTTCTCAACATTTGTCCGTATGTGAGACATTCATGGAGTCCATGGTGAGAGTGCCAAGTGGACCCATTGCTATTGACCTGTTATGCCTTGCATCACATGCCTTGCATCACATGCCTTCCATCAAATACAGTGTTCAAAAGAATTAATAGTAAGCAGAATGAATCCTATGGACATCAATAAAATTTGAACATGCCCTCTAGCTTCAAAAAGTGTTCAAATATTCTTATCTTCTGAATTTTATTGCCAGAGTTAAATTTCCCAGTTACTAGTATAAAATATCACTGAGTAAGTGGTATTATATAATGGCATTTGTGGTAGTTCAGTTTGTGTGTCAACTAGGCCTGGTTGAGTGGCTGGACAGCTGGTGGTAGTTATTCCCCATGATGAGACTAGCAATCAACTCCATGGTGGGATCTACCACAAGCAGCTGAGTAGCTGCTTTGGGTATACGGTCTGCTTCCTGTATATAAGAAGCAGCTTTGGGAATGGTCTCTAGCCTATGTCACACTTGGACCCTGCATGTAGCTGTGTCATTGCTCAGCAGCCTGTCATGCTCTGCTGACCTTGGGACTTACAATGGACTTAAGTTAATGGCCTGTTGTGTGGTTTGGTAACATCGGGACTGTGCCTTTTTACTTGTTAACCTTGGGGCTTCTTAGCCTCAGCAGCCAGCTGCTGTCTGAGTGAAGAAACGCCTCTAGTTCCATTGGGCCAGGAACAGGAGGCAGAGCTGGACCCCAAGGTTGAGGGGCTTTCACCCAGCCCCTAGAGCCTGGCACCTTGAACTTGGACTTAAAGCCTCCAAATTTTAAGAATGAACTCCTGTTGTTTAAGTCATCCCATTTGTGGTATATTTCTTGTCAGAGAGGCACTAGGTAACCAGAAAAGCATTAAAAAAAAAAAAAAATCATTGCTGTCAAGTCAATTATGACTCATAGCAACCCCTTCTAGGGTTTCTAAGGTGGTATCCCTATGGAAGTAGATTGCCCAACCTTCTGTCTGAGGATTGGCTGGTGGATTTGAACTGCCAGTCTTCTGGATAGGAGTCAAATCCCTAAGGCACTGTGCCAATTAGCATGGAAGATTTTAAGGCAGGACATTTGACTTAGGATTCTTAGAGACATGTAGTCCGGGCAAAATAACAATATACAGTCTTGAGACATGTTAGAAAAATAACCATTGGGAGGAAGGCAACATATTTTTCAAACTCTAAAAGAGCCCATATACTTCCGTAGGAAAGAATTCTGAAGCTCACATAACTGTAAATTCTCTCTCTTTTTTTTTTTTTTTCAGACGATCGTCCTCTTGACACTTTAAAGTCTTACTCAAAATGCAGCTGACTGGTATAAATCAGATATTTAGTGATGGATACTATGTTATGCGGAATAGTTTCACCCATTTAGGAATGACCTATTTTATACTCTCCATGGCTGGATTTCTTTCTTCCACTTAAAATATTTTCTTACCCTGCTCCATGTAATTTATTTTCTATGTATAGATTTACTATATATGCAAAAGCTTTATTTATATTGAGTTATGCACCTCATTCTGTATTCACCATACACTTATTCCAGTCTCTACAGAACTTATTATAATAAACTATACAGTAAACATTAAGTCACAAATCATAAGCATTTTCTTCTAAGTTGTTATTATTCCAGTTTCACAGATGATGAAACTGAGGTAGAGAAAATGAGCTATTTCTAATTGAGGATAAATAAGATTATAGCCAAGGAAAATTTGAGCCTTTTGCTTATACCACAGTGCTGTTCTTCTTGTTACATATTTCCAGTCCAATTTCAAACTCAAATTTAAATCTTTTACTTCCAACTTTTTTTGCTATCTAAGGCTGTGTTCACACTTGACCAGTAGATTCATTGCTTTTAAGACACACATTTCTTCTCAGGTCTCTTAATCATCTGTTTCTTCACTGTTGATTGAATGGGTTGTATGTTCAAGGTATCCATTTCTGAGATAGTTGAGATCTTCAGGTGTGCAGTCCTTTGATCTAGTATGTTTATTCCTAGATTAATGTCCAGACATCAGAAAGTGACACTGTGAGCATTTTAAACATTGTTCAAACATGAATTTCAACACCAAATCCATCTATTTATTTATGTGTTTGCTGCTGTCCCTACTGGTGTCTTTATCAGCATACATATCTCACGGTCCAGCAGCAAGTCATTTTCAAAGCTAAATGGGAGTCCACGTGCTGCCCAGTGTTCTGTAGGAACTCCGGTCAGCTGAGGCTGAAGCCTACAGGAAGCATGCAGCCTGCTAACAATTACCTGGTGACTCCTTTACTGGGCAGTTCCACTTGCACCCTTATGTGGGGAAGAAAATGCAGATCTGTCTCTTGTACGTTATCTGGTGAAACTATAAAATATCTTCATATCATCATTTCTAAGTAACATTTTCTCAGTCAGTGTTATTTCTAGAAAGTCCATCAAAATCCTGTAAGGCAGTATTTTCTGAGCAACTTCTAAAAAAGACATAGCTTTGTTATCCTCAGTGGGCTTATTTTAACTAGCAGTGTAAATGGCTTTAGGCAGACTGGCAGGGAGGATATACCATTGATTAGGAAGATAATGTGCCTAGTACCTGGTTTTGTAGCAGTGAACAAAAGGGAGCGGGAATGATCTGGTGCATTTAAACTGGATTGATGGCCAAGATCAAGGTGCTCATGAGATATAGGATGACTAATGAAGAGGAACAAAATGTTTTTGTGCAGAGTTTCAGAGATCTGATATGTTGGGAAGCTATGCTAAAGGAATTATTTCAGTCTGGAATAGGATCATAATTGGATATTCCAGATATACTCTGTCTAAATTATCAAAGCATACGTGGAAAAATTTTCTCCAGGAAAAAAAAACACAGGCCCATTACAACTCTAAGGTTCTGTTTGAGGAAAGAACTTTCTATATTCATACCCTTAGACAAAAGCACAAGATCCTATTTTGAGGACCAGAACCACAAGAACTTCATGAGGCAGGGAGGGAATATAATCATTTGAAACAACAGGGGTGTGAGGTTATAAGGACTCCTAGACATAGTGTCTAACTAGAGTTTATATCCTCTGCCTAAAGGTCTTAACACTGACCAAGCAATGTAAAATTAGTAATAACAGTGCTAGTCAAACAATGCATATCAACTGGCTAGATTTTACCTTCAAGCACCTATTTGAAGAATGTTGCTCAATAAAATGTCATTTTGTTTACTTTGATGGTCTAGATGCGATAACTCACTGGGTTTCTTTTCAGCATGTACCATAAAATATAAGAAACTCCTTCTATGATTCTGGGGAATACATTTATAATTGTGTCGATTATTTCAATATATTTGATATTTATTGAGTTGCTTACTATGTTCCAATCCCAACATTAAGTACCATCCATATATATTATTTCATAATTGCATAGATGATAAAATTAATGCTTTAAGGAAGTCAAATGAGTTACTAAAAGGCAAATAATTTTGTTTTATATATACACACACATGAATACACACACACATGCATGTTGTGTAGTTACATTTTTAATGAAATAATCCATTTTGTTACCATCAAAGTACAAGTTCCTCAGTTTTCTGCATAAACACTAAAACTTGGGAGATTCAGGATTGCTGGGAGAAAGAATTGGAGCTGTGACTCTCAATAATCTAATATTGAGTTTAAACTGTGTTACACAACCCCTCACACAACATATCCAATACATCTGTCATTAGGAAAAGTTCTGCAAACTACATTTTGTTTAGTGTTGCTTAGCACATAATCTGAGGGAAAAAAAGATCCCCTAGTTCCCAGACCAAACAGAAATAATGGGTGTGGTTTCTTGAAATGGGAACCATGTCCTTCTAAGCACCTGCAATATGTAATAAGCTAAACTCACTGTCATCAAGTCAATTCTGACTCATAGCAAACCCCATTGGGTTTCTGAAGCTATTAATCTTCACAGAAGTAGATCACTCCATCTTCCTTCCGTGGAGCTGCTGGTGGGTTTGAACTGCTGCTCTTCTGGTTAGCAGCCAAATCCCTTATCCACTATGCCACCAGAGCTCCTTGCAATATCGAATAGTAAATGCAATATTAGCAATCATTTTTGAGTGCTAATTATGTTCCAGTCACTTTTCTAACTGCACTGGATATATTATTTCTACAACACGCCACTCCCCTGCTTAAAACCTTTTAATGGCTTCTCAATAAATGTAGAACAAAAGCCATGCTCCTTAGCAAGGGCTACCGTTTTCCTATCAGACTGGGCCCTTTTTCTGACTTCAGCTCATACTGTGCACCACACCACACCATGAGGCAACCACAGAGCTTTCCTTCAATTCCCCAAATTCAACACTTTTCTCCCACCTCACAGCCTTTGCATGTGCTGTTCTTCTTCATATAATGCCCTTCCTCACTTTTCATCTGGCTCTTCAGGTCTATTCTTTTTTTTTT
>NW_006921782.1:6158064-6178956 GCF_000298275.1 Orycteropus afer afer | reverse complement strand
ATTCTTCTGCTAGTTGGGGTTTAGTCCAAATCTGCATCCTTTCCTTCAAGGCTCAGGGGTCCAAGATTATCTTCTGTGTCTGTATTAATTGGTTTCCCTTTTCTTTGTTGAAGAGGGTCTGTGCAATCCTTCTGCCTAGTCCGCCATCTTGCCCTGCCTCTTCAGGTCTATTCTTATATGGCACGACTTATAGAGTGTACCCTGAGCCATTCATCTAAATTCTACCCTAACCCTGGGTCATTTATTTTCTGTTATTGTTTTGTACTCCATACATATTTCACAAAGTGTTAAGTATCTTCATTTCTCACCAAGGTCAATCATAGATGTCTTGTCCACCATTGTTACCTGGATCATAGGAGTCACTTTGTTACTGAAAAGTCAATGACTATGATTGGCACTATCCTACAGCTGAGGACACTGAGATGTAGAGCGATCAAATAATGTGCTGAATGTCACATAGCACATGACATTGCTCTGAATTAAACCTGGAGTGGTTTACCACCTGGCTCTATGTTCTCCTTGGTGCTTTAGAAACCTTAATAGGTAAAGAAAGGGTCTGGGTAAAAAGACACAATATCAAAAGAAACAAGATTATTCTTTTTCTAAAATAGTCAAAGCATTTATTTGTTGCCATGCACATTAAGTGTCTGGTTGATGGACTGATCTGGGCCATCACTGTTCTGCAGAGACAGACCTAGTCTAATTTCACAAGAGAATGGAAAACTATGATGGTTTGTAATCATGTTGAAGTTAGTTATATTTCAGAATGCCTTGTTTCAATGTTTAAAAAAATATTTAGAAAGCAGCCTTCTTTTTTATTTAATAAATGACATATAGACATTTTCATTTGTATTTATTAAAACTCATAAAGACAAAAAAATTAGATAGAAGTAGAAAATAAGGGGAAAGAATATAGAAAGAATATTAAAATAAAATTAAAACCAGGGACAAGAAAATGAAATAAAAGATGGAGTCAAAGGGTCCTCAAATCACTGCTTAAATTTAAATATGAAACTATTTAAATATGAAAACTTCCCATCTTTTGGAGATTAATTTGTAGCTACCTGAGCATATGGGAGGCTGTGAGCTGCTTAGGAGGAAGCATAGATTTTACAGCCAAACACATCTGGCCTTGAATCAGATCTGCCACTTAGAATCTATGTGGTGATAGAGAAGTTAGTGAATGTTTCTAAGTCTCAATTTTCTTCTCTGAAAATGGGAATGAAGATGAATAGTCAGTACACAAAGTTGTTATAAGGATTTAATGCAGTCACCTCTCTCCAGTTCATAGAAAAAGTGCTTATTCCACAAACAAGTGCTTATTCTCTCCACTAGGAAATAGATTATGCCACAGCTACCAAAACAGAGAAGGGGCAAATCTATGACATTTATTAGTTTTACCTGTTTTATGTTTTTATTTTATTTTATGTTTTGTGGTTTACATAGAGGAAGTAGTTTATATACTAGTATATTATACTCTGTTGTTTTTGTTGTTGTTTGTTGCCTTCAAGTCAATCCTGATTCATGGCAACCACATGTGGAGAGAACTGCTCCTTAGAGTTTCATGACTTTGATCTTTTGGGAACAGATCTTCAGGTCTGTCAAGTGCCTCTGGATGGGTTTGAGCACCCACCTTTTGGCTAATAGTGGAGTGCTATCCACTTGTGCCACAAAAGGGTTCCATATTATACTACACTATTGTGGTTGTTCTTAGGTGCCATGGAGTCAGTCCTGATGCATAGCAGCCCTATGTACAAGAGAATGAAACACTGCCGGGTCCTGTGGCATGCTAACAATTTTTACTGTGTTTGAGCCTACTGTTGCAGGTGTGTGAGTCCATCTTATCAAAGATCTTCCTCTTTTCACTGACCCTCCACTTTACCAAGCATGATACCCTCCAGAGACTGCCCTCCCCTGATAATGCCGAAAGACAAAGTGTCACCAACCTCACCTCTAAGTAGCATTCTGGATGTACTACTTCCAAGACAGATTTGTTTCTTCTTCTGGCATTCCATGATATATTCAGTGTTCATCTCTAACACCATAATTCAGGTGCATCAATTCTTACTTATTATCCAGCTTTTGCATGCATATGAGGCAATTGAAAATACTATGATAGTTTGGGTCAGGTACACCTTAGTTTTCAAAGTGATATCTTTGCTTTTTTGCCACTGCAAAGAGGTCTTGTACGCACGTTTATCAATGCACTACAACATTTGATTTCTTGATGACTGCTTCCATGGGGTTGATTTTGGATCCAAGTATAGTGAAATCTTTGACAACTTCAAACTTTTCTCCATTTACCATGATATTGCTTAATGGTCCAGTTCTGAGGATTTTTGCTTTCTTTATGTTGAAGGCTGTAGTCTTTGATCTTCATCAGTAAGTGTTTCAAGTGTTCTTTGCTTTCACAAAGTAAGGGTGTGTCATCTGCATATCACAAGTTGTTAATGAGTCTTCCTCCAATCCTGATGCCATGTTCTTCTTCATATAGTCCATTTTATCAGATTATTGGCTCAGCATACAGATTGAGTTAGTATGGTGAACAGGTACAGCCCTGATGTACACCCTTTCTGATTAAACCATGTATTATCCCCTGTTCTGTTCAGATGACTGCAAATCGGTTTATGTACAGGTTCTGAATGAACGCAATTAAGGTGCTCTGGAATTCCCATTCTTTGCATTGTTTTCCATAATTTGTTATGATCTACAGTTGAATATTTTTGTATAGTGAGTAAAACACAGATAAACATCTTTGTGGTATATTGTGCTTTCAGCCAAGATCCATCTGACATTGGCAATGATATCCCTCATTCTATGTCCTCTTCTAAGTCTGGCTTGAATTTATGGCAGTTCTCTGTCAATGCACTGCTGCAACCATTTTAAAATTATCTTTAGCAAAACTTTACTTGTATATATTATTAATGATAATGTTTGATAATTTCTGCATTCTGTTGGATTATCTTTCTTTGTAATTTAGGCCACAAATACAGATCTCTTCCAATCAAGATATCCAAGTTGGTAAGATATCTGTCTTCAAAATTTATTTCTGTAGATGACTGAACACTCCCAGTGTTGTATCTGTTTTCTCAGACATTTCAATTGGTATTCTGTAACTTCCTGAAGCCTTGTTTTTTGCCAATTCCTTCAATGCATCTTGGACTTCTTCCTTCAATACTGTTGGTTCTTGATCATATGCTGCCTCATAAAATGGTTGAACATCAATCAGTTATGCAAAAGTTATGGTAAAGTGACACTGTGTATTCTCTCCATCTTCTTTTGATTTTTCCTGCATCATTAAATATTTTACCCATCGAATCTTTCAACATTTCTACTTGAGGCTTGAATTTTTTCTTCTTTTCTTTCACCATGAGACATATCAAGAGTGTTCTTCCCTTTTGGTTTTCTAGCTCCTGGTCTTTTGATATCTCATTATAATACTTTACTTTGTCTTCTCAAACTGCTCCTTTACAGCTTCTGTCCAGCTATTTTATGTAATCATTTCTTCCATTCACTTTAGCTACTCCCAGTTCAATGGCAAGTTTCAGAGTTTCTTTGAACTCTCATTTTCTTTCTCTCCTGTCTTTTTAATTACCTTTTATTTTATTCATGTATGATGTCCTTGATGGCCTCCCAGAAGTCATCTTGTCTGTGGTCATGAGTGTTCAATGCATCAAATATATTCTTGATATGGTGTCCAAATTCAGGTGGGATATATTCAAGGTTGTACTTTGGCTGTCATGGACAGACTTCTTTTAATTTTCTTCAGCTTCAACTTGAACTTGTATATGAGCAAGTCATGGTCTGTTCCACAGTGAGCCTCTCCCCCCCCCCCCCCCCAGACTGATGACACTGAGTTCTCTATCTTCTTTTTCTCAGATTTAGTCAATTTGATTCCTATAAATTCCATCCGGCAAGGTCCACAATTATAGTTACCATTTATGTTGTTGGAAAAACAATATTTGCAATGAATACATCATTGGTCTTGAAAATTTCTGTCATTTGATTTCCGTCATCACTTCTGTCACCAAGGCCATATTTCCAGCTACTGATTATTGTTCTTAGTTTTCAGTTTTAATATTCCAACCACAAGGAATTACCAAAGCATCTCAATTGTTTGTTTGATCAACTTTGGACCGCATAGGTTGGTAAAAATCTTCAAATTCTTCATCTTTGCCATTAGTGATTTGTGCATAAATTTGAATAACAGTTGTCTTAACTGGTCTTCCTTGAAGACATGAATGCCATCCTATCACTTATAGAGCTGTACGTTAACATAGTTTTTGAAATGCTCTTTTTGACAATGAATAGGACTCCATTCCTCTTCAATTTGTCATTTTTGGCACAAAAGACCATAAATCAATTTGTCTGATTCAAAATGGCCAGTACTAGTCCATTTCAGCTCACCAGTGCCTAGGATATCAATCTTTATGTGTTCCATTCCATTTTTGACAACTTCCAATTTTCCTAGATTCGTACTTCATACATTACACGTTCCAATTATTAATAAATGTTTGCAGCTGTTTCTTCTCATTTGACTTGTCCCATATCAGCAAATTAATGTCCTGAAAGCTTTATTCGATCCAAGTCATTACAGTTAACTCTCCTTTGAGGAGGCAGCTCTTCCCCAGTCGAATTTTGAGTGCCTTCCAACCTGAGGGGCTCATTTTCTGGCACTATATCAAACAATTTTTCACTGCTATTCATAAGGTTTTCACTAGCCAATTTTTTCAGAATTAGATTACCAGGCCTCCTTTTCAGTCTCAACTGAAACCTATTCTCTATGAGTGACCCTGCAGGTTTTTGAAATACTGATAGCATAGACTCCAACATCATAGCAACAAAAAAGCTACCACACTATGGAAAACTGACAGACTATAATGATTTATTATAGTATTAAGAAAAGTAGCTACTTAAGTATTTTATATATTGTTGTTAGGTGCCATTGAGTCAGTTCTGACTCATAGCGACCTTCTATACATCAGAACAAAACCCCGCTTGGTCTTTTGCAGTCCTAATTGTTGTGATGCTTGAGCCTATCATCACAGCCAGTTTCTATCCATCATGTTGAGGGTTTCCCTTTTTCACTGACCTTCTACTTTCCAGGCATGATATCCTTCTTCAGGTACTAGTCCCTTCTGACAACATGACCAAAGTATATGAGATGAAGTCTGTCCATTCTCTTTCCTGCAGAGTTTTCTGGCTGCACTTCCTTCAAGACAGACTTGTTCATTCTTCCAGCAGTCCATGGTACATTCAATATTCTTTTGTCAGCACCACAATTCAAATACATCAATTTTTCTGTGGTTCTATTCATTGTCCAACTCTTATATGAGGTAGTGAAAATAATATGGCTTGGGCCAGGTGACCCCTTAGTCTTCAAGTAGATTTGCCCAATGCAATTGTTTGATTTCTTTATATCAGATTATGTTTCACTGCTGTTCTTAAAGTTGTCAGTGGTCATTTTTTTTTTTTTTTTTTAAATAGAAATGGAATCTGGTCAAATCCTTCTTCCAAGTCTGTCTTAGTCTGGAAGCTCCACTGAAGTCTTTCCACCATGGGCAACCCTCCTGGTATTTGAAATAAAGATGCCATAGCTTCCAGCAGCATAGCAACATATAAGCCACCACATTATGACAAACTAACAGATGAGTGGTAGCTTTTGTATCTGCTTTTATATAAGTGCTTCATATGCTACATGCTTTATATCCATTACCTCGTTTAATTATCAAAACCAAACAGAAAACTAAGGCTGTGCAAATTGACAAAAAAAATAAACTTGCCCTAGGATACATAGCCAGTAGGTTGTCATGAATGCACAAGCTGAAATGTACATGTGTGCCATTTCCTGATGAAATACTTCCAAAAACTCCTCTTGGCTTACATTTCAATGTTCACCTATCACCAATACATACTATTATTCCCGCTTTACAAATGAGAAAACTGTGACAAAAATTAGAAAATTGTTTTCAGAGCCTTCCATATGCCAACTCGATGTTGTTACCAACAGACTTAAACTCAACTTGAAAACTTCACTTGGGCTGTTCTCCCCCACAGGGTATGTGGAGGGTAAAGGGTCTTTCTCCTCTCTCTGAGTTTCTGAATCTCAAGACCCATCCTAGATACTACCTTCTCCAAGGGCCCCAATCCATTAATCTTTCCTTTTTCTGACTATCTGTAGTTCTTCTTGACTGACACTGAATTATGCACCATCTTGCCTAATAACTGGGCCCCCCAACCACTCTGGAAATTCTGATGACTCAGTCAACATAAACGCATTTACAATTCAAGAAGTATGTGTTAAGTTCCTATTGTATAAAAAAGTCTGAGCTTTATGCTGCCATTATATATAAAGTTAATAAGATATTGTCCCAGCTTTCATGAAGCTTACATCATCACCTACTGAGCACTGAAGATTTTTAAAGGTCTCAGCAAAAAGAATGAATAAATAGATGAATGGATAAATGCCACTGTGGAGACAGTTTTTGTAGACACCAAAGAGACTTCAGAATAATGGAATGCACATTCTCTGCCTTCATGTAATTTACAGTCAGGTTGAAGAGCAAATACAAACACTCTGCTGTGGGGAGACCCAATTACTTTTCGCCATATTAATGGGGAAATCGTGACCTTTCAGGTTCAGAACAATCCTCTGAGTGGAACCACGATATGACCTTGAGTAGAAAGGATCAGCATATTTGCTTCTGATGGAAAAGCGGCCAGCACTGGCATTTGTGGGAAGCTGATGTATAGGAACCACTAAACAGCTTCCACTTTGCATTATCACCCATTTTATGAAGCAGGAAGCCTATTAATGTTAATTCTGTAATTTGAGCATTAATATTGTGGTCTCACATCCTGTAAATTAAAGCTTTATAATGACCAAAAGTTGGCACACGGAGCATCCCCCATCTTGCATCAGGGTGCAGACAGCTCAAGACATAGGGCAAGGACAAGTGATCTGGCTGTGTCCAGGATCTCCTTTTCTTCTCTTTACTTCCAGGAACAAATAACAGGACCCTCCCTTCCTCCAATCTCTTTGCCACATTCCTTACTTTGGCATTTTTTCAGCACTTCAGTTTGTCCTCAGTTAATTTACACCTGCCAATATATTTCCATTGACTGCACAGAAGCTGGCTGTTAATACAACTCCAGAGAACTTAGCCCCAAAATAGTACATGCATTGACTTTGTTTTAGGGAAAAAAGGAAAACCATTTTCTCAAAGCCTAACTGATGGACTATTTGTCATAACGCCAATGCAACTTTGATACTTTGATGGCCCAAAATACAGTAGTCACGGTTCAAGAGGTTTTCAGAATTTCAGGGAAATTCTGAGATTGACGTTAGAGTAGTTATTTTCACTAGGTGGTCACTTCGAGTCATGCAGTCCACCCTTCCAACCTTTTCCTACGTTTATGCATAGTTTTCACTTTTCAGCATTGTTTATGGATTAGTTTAGAGTAAGAAGACTTGGTAATATATTTTTAGGAAGGAAAAATAACACAGTTTTGGAATGTCATGAAAGTGGGGATCACTCTGACTATCTTATTTAATTCTGTGTTTTCTTTCCTTGATAGATACTAAATATGTGATCCATATTTATTAAGTGGACACCTCTGGGAGCTGGAAATCCATGATCAGGATGTCAGCTATGTTCATTTCTCTGAGACTTTGTTCCATGTCTCTGTCCTGGTTTCTGATAGTTTAAAGCATACCTTGGCTTGAAGTGGCTTTGTCACAGGGTGTCCTTCCCCTGTCTGCCTTTCTGTGTTTCTTTCTTTCTTTTTTTTTTTCTTTTTTTAATAAGAATTATGACTTATCCTGTTTCACTATGACCTCGTGTGAACTGATAACATCTCCAAAGCTCCTATTTCCGAAGAGGTCACATTTAAAGTTACAGTATATTTTGAGGGGATCACAGTTCGGTGCAAAATAGAATTGTTAGCAATTTACAATACAAAAGAGTATGATGTCAATTACTTAACTCAGCTCTCCTCAAGGAACAGTGGCCACGTGTACACAAGAAAACTCTGTGGAGTGGAGCGGGAGGGGATGACCTATTAATGGACTAAATGATAGTTGTTAAAATTTCTGTATCTCTAAACTCAATCTTTCTATATCTTAATGAGAAAACCAGTACATATTAACAGATGCAAGAATAGTTAGTCATCAGTATAAACTGAAGGGACCTTCAAAATACATCTACTTCAGAAAATGACTAAGACTTTTATGAGAGAGATTTTGCTTGTAATTCCATTTTGTATAATTTATGTTACTCTCCTGGGGTCTTCATTAGTCACAGAACTGTGGCCAATATTCTGCCACCCAGAAAAGATGTCTACCTTTATTACTTTTTGATTCAGATATGAAAAGCGTGTATTTTCTTCAGAGATTAAGTGTTGTATTCTGAACGAGTGAAAGTCTCCATATCATACAGTTTCAGACCATGCATTTTATCACATATAAAGTATCACATTTTGTATATCTTCATGCTAAATATTTAGTTTCACAAAGGCTTGTCATCTAAACAGAAATAACCTAAATACATGGAATTCCTGAAGTGAAAATAATCTTTTCAGAGGGAATAGAAGCCTTAAAGATTATTAGAACAAAAGAAGAAGTTTGGAGAAAATGGAAATGAAGGGAAATTCAAAGGAAAAGAAAGGCTTATGCTTTGGCTTCAACAAGGACTAGTAAGGGAAGCATATACAGCTCACAGTCAGAACTTGAGACTGAAATGATCTACTAGCTCACTTACTACAAAGCATAGTGAGAAGTGAAAAGTGGTATTTTAAGGAGGATTGGAAAGCAATTAAATTTGCTTTGGTATTTTCACCTTTTTGGTCACCCCTATGTAGCATAGTCGCTAAGGCACTTGACTGCTAACCAGAAGGCTGGTAGTTCAAACCCACCAGCCACTCCTCGGAAGGAAGGTTGGGCAATCCCACTTCCGTAGTGATACTGTCTCGGAAACCCAAGGAGGGGTCGTTATGAGTCGGGGCCGACTCGACGGCAAATAACAACAACAACAACTATGTGTTCCCAAGTATATGAGCATTGGTGTTATGGTATATTAAAAACTACTTTCACTAACCAAAATGGGCAAGTTTATGGGGATATGCTTTGGCCCCTTGGTTTGAAGTTGGGAGGACTGACTTAGCATTATTGATGGTGTAATTAGCTTGCTCATTTCCAACATCCCTCTTAGACCCAAAAAGTTCAAGAGGAAGAGAATAGGAATCTATGACTATGACTATGACTATTTCTGCTATTGAACAGGCAGTTAAGGGGCTCTTTAGGGAATAGTATCACTGCATCTTCACTGGGAGCAGCAACTTGTGGGGATCCTCTTCTGAGAAAAGTACCTGTAACCACTCCTTCAGGAAACTCACTTCAGGACAACATTCAGCCCTACTCTATTTGAGAGCATCATGTCTTCTTGTGGGATGAATCAGGAGGCGGTGTTCAGTACCACAGCTCAGCACTGAGGAAACAATATTATATTGTAATATTTATACAATGTATGTATTGATACATTGATAGCTATCTATTTCAATATTTAAATTATTTCAAGTTGTGTTCATCAGGAGACCTACCTGATGGTACAGTGGTTAAGCACTCAGCTCCTAACCAAAAGTTTATTTCATATTTCAAATATAAATGCAGCTTAGCTGAATGTAATCTGTTGTTGTTGTTTGTATGTGCCATTGAGTTGGACATGACTCATAGCGACCCCTCCTTGGGTTTCCCAGGCAGTATCACTATGGAAGTAGATTGTCCAGTTTTCCTTCCAAGGAATGGCTGGTGGATTTGAACCACCAGCCTTCTGGTTAGCAGTCAAGTGCCTTAGGCACTATGCTACCAGAGCTCCCGAATGTAATCTAGAAGCACTCTTTTAACAAAAGCAACTTAGAAGATCTCTCCCTTCCATATAGTGGTCAGTAAGGGAAAGAACATTTCAAAAATGATTTTGAGAGTTGATTCTGAGAAGACAAACGTGATCAAATATCAGGCATGAACAATTTGGAAAGAGTTGTAAGTTTTAGGTTGATTACATGCTTAAAAAGTGAATTTTTTTTTTTTTTAATTGTTGTTGTTGTTCCCTTTCTGAACAGAGCAATAATAAGGCCTCTAGAATCAAATGATACATTATGTAGTTGTTGTTGTTGTTATGTGCCGTCGAGTCAGCCCCGACTCATAGCGACCCCTCCTTGGGTTTCCAAGGCAGTATCACTATGGAAGTAGGATTGCCCAACCTTCCTTCCGAGGAGTGACTGGTGGGTTTGAACCGCCAGCCTTCTGGTTAGCAGTCAAGTGCTTTAGCCAGTATGCTACCAGAGCTCCTACATTATGTAGTAGATGATCTAATTTGCATACACCTTCAATGAAGGTGACTAAAGAAAGGCAAAAGGCACAGGTGGTGTTCAAAATAAGAAAATATGGCTTACTTATTAAAATCTTGATTAATGTAATCATTGAGCCCACACAATAGCCACAACAATGGACTCAACCCTATGAAAGGTCATGAAGATGACACAAGATTGGGCAATGTTTTCTCTGTTATAAATATGGTTGCCATGAGTCAGAGTCAACTTAATGACAACTAAGAGCAACAACACACTAGAAATGATCAAGCCCCATCACTACCTGCAAGGTGCTTCATGATCTGGCCCTTGCCACCTGTGAAGCTTCAACATCCCCTACTCCACACCTTGCCCCTTGTGCTCCAACTGTATAAAATAATTTTCAGTCAATGAAGGCAGCTTAGTCACATGATTCCACCCAGGTACTCTTGTTGTATTCTGAGTCCTTCAACTAGAATGATGACTCTTTCTCTATCTCATTCAATTGCAGATTTCTTCCTCAACTTTTAAGTTTCAATGGATTTAATACTTCTTTAGTCAAACACTTTGAAATCTCCTTCTCCTGGATATTCTCCATCTCCCTGGACCTTGTACAAAGTTGCCTTATATATTCTATCTTGGCATTATCATATGTTTTTTTTTTCCCTTACTAGTTTGTAGTGTCCTGAAAACAGAAACCATGTGGTTGTTTAACCGTTTTTGGCATACAGTGCTAAGGAATGTTGGTTGAGTGAGTGGATGAATCAATGTATGAATGTAAAAGAGGATTCTGAAAAGTGGGTGGCTTGGTTAATTAGGACTCTTAATTAACTGAGGATTAAATACTGCTTCATTTTCATTTTGCCTCTTGGTATCAAAATATTTGCAATAAAGAATTTGCCTATTTTCCTGCCTAACTGCTTGACACACAATATAATGATACCTTTTTATAAGCCTTGAAGAAATTGATTTGTTTCATTTTGAACATCAGCTCACTTTGGAAGTGGATGGAGAAAATGCCAAAGGATTGAGTTGAATCTTTAACAATATAGAGCATAACTGAAGTTAGTCTTTTGAATAAATCCCTGACACCAGCTTCTTTTACTAAGATTTATCTGTTTTTACCTAAAGGCTGAATATGAGAAAAATTTCTGTGTAATGAAATATTTAAAATCAAAATGTTTCTGTCACAGAAATGAAAGCATAATGTCTAACAATTGCATAGAGAAGGACAAGGAATGCACTGAGTGTAGTAGATTTCTAATGACTGGATTATCAGCTCTGACTTGAAAGCACAATCAACCATTTGCCTTAGACTTTCTACTTCTTATTCCAGAAATTCTGTAGAAAATAAAATAAAGGCTAATGTCACACTCATATTAGTTGAAGGGACAAAACAAGAAAGAGTCCCTGTCACTTGCCTTTTAGACCCTTGTGTGTGTGTCTTAAGCATTATCTCACATCTCTGTCCTTGGCTTTTCTGGAGCACCTATTACTGTACAGGCTCCTTAATTGGGACTCACAGCCTTTTTCACTCTGATCAACATTAACATTAACATACAAACACATATGTAGAAGTAAAATATCCTGACTTGATGATACGCAGATAGATTCCACCATTCTCTTATCCCGGAAAACCTTTCAATCAGGTTATGCAGAGTAAGCATGAAAACAACAGAACAGCTCCAGTAGCATAGTGCCTAAGGCACTTGACTGGTAACCAGAAGGCTGCAGTTCAAATGCACCAGCCACTCCTCAGAGGAAGATTGGACAATCTACTTCTGCCCGGAAACCCAAAGAGGGGGTCACTATGAGTGGAGTCAACTTGACAGCAGTGAGTTTGGTTTGGTTTTTGAAAATATGCATTCATTATGTACTATATGTTAGATCTTCTGTGTGCTGGACTCTAGGCTATTATCCTTCTGTCCATCCTCGGTACAAGGCACATGAGTGATTGTTGGTAAAGTTGGTTGAACACCTAACACAACTCTGGTCATAGCTTCAAGGAATTTATGTGGAAAAGCCAACAGGCATTATCAGACAAATCAGTAATTGTCATCCTGCAAAGGGTACAGTGGGAAAGTAGTCAGTTGAAGGCCCATGACTTCTTGGAGGCAGCAGTTAGGTGTTATGAGGTGATGCTCAAGCTGGGTTTTAATGGAGAAGCAAGTATTTGTCAGGCACAGAAGTCAAGGAGCAAGATTTCATGGAAATGCATAGGCCAAGGCACAAATAGTGAACGATCAATCCTAGAGAACGTTTCTAATACAGCCCCAGCAAGTGCAGAGGAGCTATAAAATTGAACGCTACTAGGATGTGGTAGGTTTCTCTCGAGATCCAGAGGGGAAGTGAGCTGATGGGACAAACTGACAGTAGTAAACTCCTCAGCAGGCTCAGAGTAGCCGTGATGCTTCCCTGCAGACCCAGCCGAAAGCTGGCCCAGCCAGGCCCCCCTACTTTAACTTTCACTGTTTTCCAAATCACAAAATGAAATGGAGTTTTCTTCAAAGTGACAGCTAAATCTCAGCCCCTCGCTGACTGCTGTACCAGTGCCGCTAATTCTGTAATCCTTTTGCCCTCCATCCCTCGTTGTGGTTAGCAAATGCCAGAAAATGTTGGAGTGACAAGTGAGTTCTCTGTGCCTGACACCTCTGCCGGAAGACTTGATAAACTGCAAATACCATCACAGTCATTTTTCAGGTGCAAGCTCAGAAACATGCCCAGGGAGGAACTAGTCCTGGGAGGTAACAAGCTCCCCCTCCCTTCCTGGCTGCCTTCTCCTCTCTTACATTTCTATGAAGTTGGCATGTTTCTCAGAGCTATTTTCAAGGGAATCCTTCAGGGGAATATTTTTCTTTACATCTTTAAAATTGAGTGACATCAAATCATATGCTTCGTTGTCCATCCATGGACAGTACTCTTGCCCTGATGAAAAGGAGAGGCTGAGAATGGACTAATGCTGAGCTCCCAGAATAGCTAACAGTGTCATACCACATCCTATATCTTTCAGAGTACAGAGACCCATAATGAGTGGCTATGAATTTGCCCACAATCTACACCCTACAATGCAGTTTCCACATGTACTTCCTCTGCTGGAGAAACTTGGAAGCCCCTCCTGTTTAACACACTTCCACTCTGTTTTTCACTGCTCTGTGAGGGAGATCTGAGTCAGTCTCTCTCTCTCTCTCTCCTGTCTCTCTTTCTCTCCCTCTCTCTGGGGAACAGTATTAGTATTCCATGGTATACTCTTAAGCACAACCTGAGAAAGGAATTAATCTGTCACTCGGAATGAATGTACTGGACAGTGATTTATGCAGATGCTGTACTCAAAGTGATGGCATTCATTTCATCTGTACTCCTCACAGCCCTTCTCAGTGGCAACACACAAACTTGCATTTAAAGTAACAGTGAAGCTGGGGGATTGTCTAGGCACTGCTCAGAGCTGTGCTCCCTGGATCCAGCCACCAGAGAAATCCGGTAGAAAAGCAAGCAGGTGGCTACTGATGCTGAGTTGTTGTTGTGTTTGCCATTGAGTTGGATCTGACACAGAAACCCCTCCTTGGTTTTCCAAGGTAGTATCACTACGAAACTAGATTCCCCAACCTTCCTTCTGAGCTGATGCTGAGCAGGGTTTTGAAATTTCCAAATTCATTGATCTCTGCACTCCATAGGTCTGAAGAAACCGGCCCACAAATTATCTGTGAACCCAAGTCCACCTACCATTCCTCACCTTGAACCAGGTCTCTGAACCTCCCCAGAGTCTGATTAGCCCCTGTCCCTCTTGTTCACAACCCTCAGTGTTTTGAGATTCTGGTCATAATCCAGGAAGGTTTCAACAGGGCTGGAATCTCTTCTGTCTGGCTTCTGTCATGTGCTGTTCACCAGCAGTGAGGCTGAGAGTCTCCCTTGGGAGCTTATTTTCCTGAAATTCCCTGTGTAGTTTTACATACGTTAAGTGGGCTGGATGAGGTTGTAAGAAAGAGCCTTGCTTTTGAACACTAATCCAAATCACACTTTTAAATCCCTTGAAATTCAAGCTATCAGTGGAAGAAACCTGAAGTAAACAAGCCTCTCCCCACCCTGCACCCACCTCTCCTGGCTCCATACTCAGCCCCTCCCCAGGGCCCAGAAGGTTCCTCTGTACTGCTTTTACACTTGCAAGCAGCCAGCAAAACCACAAGGCCCTCCAATTGCAGGTGGGCTGGTTTCTGCAGACATTTCTTTGGCCACTCTGGTTGTGATTACTAGTATTTTTCCCACCTCCTCTGCTGTCTGTAGAATCATCTGGGATTTATCTCCGTAATGAGAAAAGGGAGATAGGGAAATGGTAGGGCATTTTTCTCTGACTTAGATTATTTGTCATTTTGATAGTTATTTCAAAAGATGCTTTTCAAATATTTAGAAGTATGTGTGCTCACATAACAGTTTCTCGGGGTGAATTGCAGATGGCGCCATCACTGCTTTTTCTCTCTTATGCTCTAGGTCTCTCTCCTGAATTTGTTGCCAACAGTAACTTTATCATGAAAAGGGTAGGTTAGAAAAGAGTCAGAACTCAGCACTTTGTGAATAGTATTTTTTCTTATTATACTTTCAAAGATCCTAATCTGAGTATATTGTTTTCTTTACCTACAACTGACAGACAGAAGCAAGATGTAAACTTTATTAATCTAAGTATTTTGTGCCTTTCTCCCCTCCACAGATACAGGTATTTCATTAAAACATAAAAATAAAAAAGTTGCTGTTGAGTGACTCCTGGTGACTCCATGTGTGTCACAGTAAAACTGTGTTCCATAGGACTTTCACTGGCTGATTTTTCAGAAGTACATCACCAGACCTTCCTACAGAGCCATCCGTGGGTGGCCTTGAACCTCCAGCCTTTCAGTTAGCAACCAAACACTTAACCACTTACACCACCCTTCGTAAAATAGAACCATCAAAATAAGGTTCTCTCTCTCATTTTCCCAAATTTTGCTTTAAATTATTACTGATGTAAAACCAGAGTAAGTCCCATTTATAAGAAAAATTCCCACTTTATTAATGCTGGATCAATGAGAGCATGTGTAGGTTTAGCTATATAGACAGTGAACAGAATTTGAAATGTAGAGTATTAAAAGGTCCAAGAGCAATTATACTAAGATTGGGGCTTCTGTGTAGAATAGCCTAAGAGAAGATTAAGAATCCACATAGGCCGAATCAAGAGCAAATAAAACAAGAATCTTAAAAGGGCAGATCTATAAAAAGGCATCTCATATATTCTTTCAATAGATATTTTATAGAGGGCCTACTGTGTGCCTTGTTTCTGTGTTGGGTACTGTGCTTAAATTAAAAAATAAAAATATGACTCCTGGTTTAACAGGTTTTAACTGAGATGTAGTTAAAAAAGATATGATATGGGAGTGTAGAAAACCATAAGAAGCTGTAGACAAACTTAGGTAAATTAGAGATGAATAGAGCCACATCTTGGCCTCAACTGGAAGTGGTACCAAAAGACCAGGGTGAACAATGTCAGCAACTTTAAAAGTCTAAGGAAAGAGACAAAGTTATCCTTCCTTCTCACCAATCAGTGGTGGCTCCAAAAAGGATGACCTTGATTAATCCTTTGTCACGGCATTAAAAGGGGTCAATTTAGGACAAGATAATGGAGGTCTTGTGACCTCCATTATTACAGAGCCAAATTCTGAGCAGAAAATTACAGATTTCTCCCTTACAAGTGACATATTTCCCAGAAACAATCTAGCTTCCTGGAAATCACCATAACAAAACCAAATTTCTTCTCAATTAAATTCAATAACTATTTATTTAGTGCTCATTATGTGAACACACTATGATGGATGCTGAAGCAATACTTTGGCTACAGTGACTTAAAAATCAAACTGCATTACCTATCTTTATTAATAGCCCACCCATCTATATCTTCATCCCCAACTTCTCATTTTTCTGCTATTCAACCAAAAACCATCATGTAGTATATGTCTGATCAGAAGCATGCCCAGTTCTGTGCTGGTCTCTGTGCAAGCTACTCAAAATAAAGACAGTGTAGTTTCTTCAATCAAGTTGACTATCATTTGTCTCAGGAGACAATAGATAGTTACATGGTAAAGCTACAGAATGATTCAGGACAGCAAATAATTAAATTTTAAACTATGAGATACAGCCTATATGAGGTGCAGTGTAGAGTGAAGTAGATTCTCAGAAAAAGCCTAGAGTCTGAATGAAAAGGTTTACATAAATAAGGGAATTAGGAACTAAGTTGTAGAGGATGGATAATGAAGAAGAGGGCATACACACACTTTACACTTTTCAAGTTAATTCATTTTTTTTTTCCGCTAGCATCGAATATTTTCTTCCAATTTCTGTATTCTGTAACTCTAGTTCGGATTTTTCAAAACTTATTTTAGAACATTATAGGCCTTCCCAGAAAATTTTACCTGTTGTATATCTGTTGGGATGTGGATTTTTAAAGACGTTATTTTTCAAGAGGTTATCTCCTGACCTGACTCATTTGTATATTCCCTACTGTCTATTGCACAGGACCTGGCAAGTGACAGGCATTGCAAAAGCCCTTGATGAGTAAATGACTTGTTTTGTTGTATATCCTGCGTAGCCTTCTCAGAAAACATGGCTGCTAAATAAATGCTTTCTGCAGTGAATTTGAAAATCTCTTAATTCTCTCCCTGAGCCATGAATCTGGAAACAGTGAAAGAGTGACTATGGTGGGCAGGGTTTGGGAATCAGAAATGGTTCTTTCAGATCCAAAAGGGAATAACAAAAGATTGTGGAGGCTGGAGTGACTTGGCACAATTCCCTACAAAGCTGTGAAGGTCACAAAGAGAGTTTAAAACTCAGAGATATTTCCTGGGAAAAGTTGTGCTGTCTCCAGTTAGAGGAACTCTGGTGTTGCAGTGGTTAAAGCATTTTGCTGCTGACCAAAAGATTGGCAGTTCGAACCCACATGCTGCTCTGCGGAAGAAAGATGAAGCACTCTGCTTCTATAAAGATTTATAGCCTTGGAAATTCTATGGAGCTGTTCTGCACTGTTCTAAAGGTCACTGAGTTGTAGGACTCAATGGCAAGGGGCTTAGTTTGGGTTTGGTCCTGAGTTATCGCTTAGATGTGCTGATGTTTTCATTTCCATGTGGCTGGTGCATGTAAACCCTGAGCACTACCCTATGTTACATATCTAAGCATGTCCTAATACCATCTCCCATTTCATTTTAGAGGTGGTACCCAACTTCCCTGTGTTTTTTAAAGGGTGTGACTCACTAAAATTCCTAAGTTAATAACTGGGAAACCTCTATGCTTTTGACAGTCACGTGATGGTTAAGAGGGAGTGCAAATGGTTGATGTGCTCAGCTGTGCTAACCCACAGGCTGGAGGCTAAAATTTACCCAGCAGTGCCGGGGATGAAAATCTGATGATCTACTTCCAAACAGTCAGGCATTGAAAACCCTGTGTAGCACAGTTCTACTCTGACACACATGGGATTACCTTGATTCAGAGTCGACTGGACTGTGGCTGTTTTTATTATTTGTTTTATTATGGTAAAGGAATAAAGTTATCTAGGCCTTCTTTACCCAGCAATTGTTAAAAACCTCAGAAGCACTAAGAGAACATTCTGCCTCCTCTGTACTCTGAATATCTCAAGAATTCCTAATCTTTTCTCAAGCAGAAGGCAAGCCCTGGGAGCCCTTCCATCCTTGAGGCCTGACACAGGCTTTTTCATTTTCCTTTATTATCTGAGCTGCTAGAGGGCATAGAATCACAGAACACTCTCAGTGATCCTCAATGTAGGATACTCATAGCATGTATGGTAGGCAAATCCTTTGTTATGTAGGACTGCCCCCTACACTGCAGGGCATCTGGCATTCTTAGTCACTAAATGCCAGTGGAAGTCCTCAGTTACTGAAACAATCAAAAAGGCCTCAAATACTTCCCATGAATAGTACCTGTCCTCAATTAAAACACTAATAGACTGTTGGAATGATTGAGCCATTAAACAGTGCTTGCATTCTTTCAAGGGGCTACTGCTGATGGTCCAGTTCCCACCCCTGGGATGCACAGTATATTAGGTTTGCATCCACAGGTACAAAGAGTAATGGAGCATTTTTCAAGCACACTGCAGACCTTCTCAGACAGTTTAGAGAGGCAGTGTGGGGAGCCATGCCAACAAACACAGATGGGGAGGAATGCCAGCCTTGTCATACTGATTTACCAATTACACATTGTCTTCAGTGTACCCTTTACTGTATTCAATCTGGTTTCCTAACCCCCTAAGCACAGTGTTTGTGTTTCTGCCACATCTTTATTATCCTGGATTCATTCTATTCCTGGAAGTGTTAAAACCTCTAAACTCCTGTGGGAAGGTATAGAACCAGAGAGATTTGTACAATTAATTGACATAGTTTATAATGTTTCAAAAGGCTTGACAATATTAGTGTTATCATTATCATTGATGTTTATTTTATTGCTTTTGGGATGTAGATTAAACATTGGAGCAGCTTGATATAGTGGAATGATAGTGGAATGACGAAACTGAGTCTCTTGTTCCTGGCTCTGCCACCAACTATTTGTGTGATCATGGATAAGTCATGTATGTCCCTTCTCTGTGCTTGTGTTACTCATATGAAAAAAAAAAAAAAAAAATGAGGCTAGGCTTTTGGAATGTCAAATATATGAATTCTATTAACATTGAAATTTTAAAAAAAGATGGTGCATTTTAATGGATTGGAGGAAACTTAAAAAAGAAATACTGAATGGGTCCCATGCCACTGGCATAAACTGACCATCTTTTTACTCCTCTCAATCCTACCTTTCTGAAATCCTAGAATAGGATTTGTGCTGTGCTGCCTGAATCTAAGAAGCTAAATGTTATGTGAATGAGTTTGTAGAGACTGTAATTGTGGTTGTGTGTTGCAAAATTGTCACTGTCCTACCACTTATCCTGCCCCATCATTAAGTACCAGTGTGTCTTTCAAAGAAAGTACTGTTTTGCACATGTGTTTAAACAAATTTATTAAGCCTGATGTATATTAGGCACCAGGAGTTCAAAGATGATTAAGATAAAATGCATACCTTCATAGAGCTAATAATCTAGAGAGAGGCATAGGCATATAAAAAGATAAATAGGGCCTGATAAGTGCAGTGATAAAAAACAAAATCGGACTCACTGCCATCAAGTCAGATCCAACTCATAGCGACCCCTCCTTGGGTTTCTGACACTATCACTACGGAAGTAGATTGCCCAACCTTCCTTCCAAGGAATGGATGGTAGGTTTGAACCTTAGCCTTCTGGTTAGCAGTCAAGTGTTTTAGGCACTATGCCACCAGAGCTCCCAGTACAGTGATAGAGTTGGAATACAAGTGTCATAACACCAAGAAAGGCTTAACTATTAATGCTGGAGTTGGGAAAATCTACCCAGACAAGATGAACATGAAGGAAAAGTGGGGCTTTAACTTGCTTAAAACTTGACTTGTATCTTCTTTTTGGAATGTCCTTTTTTATTTTTTCATTCTCCCTCAGTGTGTTCCTTACTCAACGACAGAAAGTTAAGTGGTAGTAATAGAGTTGGTAGCTTTTTTATTTTCTACACCTGATATGAAAAGCCCTCACAACTCTCTGTTGCATGAAGAAGATACCAATCTGGATATAGCCTTCTTATTAGAATTTTAATCACGCCTGTTTAAGAACTTCTTGTTACTATGCCATTGAATTAGACCTTACTGCCACTTGTTCTTGAATCAAAACCATTACTTCTGTCTTACAAAGTGTGTGGTTCTGTAAGTTTAAATAATTGAAAAAAAAAATTGAGGAGGTTTCAGTAACATAGGTAGATATGCCATACTCTGAAAACATCTGTGGTACTATGTATCTTTCTAGATAAAGTGAATCTATTGATATGCCCCACCATTCTTTATTCAATTTCAGTAGTTTCTCAACCTTCCTGAAGCTTTGTATGGACTTTAGCTTACCTGATAAAAACATTTAAGGAAGAGAGGAGTTCATGGTAGAGGTCTTTCTAAGGCTCATTGAAGACTGAAGTGTGTTCTAGTGGCTACCACATTCTCTTTTCCCCCACATCCTTGTCTCTGCCCTTAAGCAGTCTGCTGTCCCTCAGCCCAGCCATCTGCTCTTAGTGCTGAGGGAGCAGCATGGTAGCCAAAAATCCTGGCAGACATTGCAGTCTGGCAGTATGAATGACAGCGTGCAGTATGGAGTCTTTGGCAAAGGTTGAAGCTGTGGCTACAAATTCAAACACTGGGAACCTGAAGATGGAGTAAAATGGAGTGTCAGGATTTTTCCTTAACCACCAGGTGATGTTTCCAGATGGAATTATTCATCTTTATCAGTGACAGTTGGATCCTGAAGGGTTGTGGTTATCTTCTTAGAAAAATAAGTGCATTAGACACAATTTCTTTCATACTATTAAGATTGAATTGTGTTCCCCTAAAATATATGTTAAAGAGCTCTGGTGGCATAGTGCCTAAGCCATTTGACTGCTAACCAGAAGGCTGGTGGTTCAAACCCACCAGCCACTCCTCAGAAGGAAG
>NW_006921782.1:6137524-6157119 GCF_000298275.1 Orycteropus afer afer | reverse complement strand
CTGGTGGGTTTGAACTGCCAGCCTTCTGGTTAGTAGTCAAGTGCTTTAGGCACTAGGCTACCAGAGCTCCTTAATACATAGTATAACATATATATTGTATGTATAAAATCAAGTGCATTACATAATGCCCTCCCACCTCCCTTTGATCTGCTTACTCAACTATGGAACACATGCTTTTAGTTTTAGTCAATTTTTCAAAATCAATTCCCTAAAGGAGAATTCATGTAAATACCAAATAATAATTAGGTGTTCACACCAAGTTATTAGAATGGTAGCATGTTAAAATATGTAGTAACCCCAGACATTAAAATCACTACAGTATTTATTTTTCTTATTAACTGTTGGTGCTTCATTATTTTTGATGGAGGAACCAAGAGACAATTTTTCAGTCCTGAGGTGCGTGCGTAGTGGATAAGGCATTTGGCTGCTAACTAGAAGGTCAGTAGTTCAAACCCACCAGCTGCTCCATGGAAGGAAGATGGGGCAATCTCCTTCCATAAAGATTTATAGCCTTGGAAACCCAAAAGGGGTTGCTGTGAGTTGGAGTAAACTCCATGGCAGTGAGGTTTTTTTTTTCCCCCATTAGCATCTTAATGGCAGAGAGCCACAATAATAACACTGCCATCCATCAGAAACTGTGTTCTTCTCTATAGTTCTAGAACACTTTGTGCTTGCTTCTACTCTGGCAGTAACCAAAATGATTTTTAAAGGTATGTTTATATTTCCCTCATGGGCCTATTAGATCATAGACACTGTGAGAGTACTTGCATTTGTATAGTGTCTGGCAAATTTCTGCCATTTATCTATATAATATTCTTTACCCTTTCACACCTACAATTATGTTTATAATCTCATCTCATTTTTTGACAACTTTCTAAGTAGCTAGTATCTTTTTAGTTGAAACAGATGAGTATACAAAGCTCAGGTCAGCTAGATGACTTGTCAAGAGAGCCCAGCACAGGACCATAGCTTCTGATTCCGAGTCCAGGGTACTCAGCTTTGACAAATCTTGCCTTTATGGATCTTTGCTGTCTGATTTCTGAGCTTTGACTAACAGGCATCCCTGCAGGCAAGAGCAGGCATATTTCTATCTCGCTGTTCTCCGGTGTTGGCACTGAACTCCCACCCTTTTCTGCTCATCACTTTAGGGCCAGAATTGCTGAGATGTGAAATGAAATCTATGGCAATTTATTACTGTTTATGAGAGACTTTGTGACATGGCTGAGTGTCTTGCATTCTACCTCTCTGCACAAGAGATTTGAAAGGATCGGCAGATAGATTAATTTAAGGCAGTTTTTGCTGACACTGGTTGCCTCTAAATGGATAATCATTTATCAGTAAATTACTTTTTTTTGAGCCAGGTAATTTCTGATCAGCATGTTCATTTTCACTGTCTCTGTCCTTCCTCACTCTCTCTCTCTCTCTCTCTCTCTCTTTTACTCACTCCCTCTTTCTCTTGCTCTCAGTCTCTCATTCTCAGCAATACACACAAACACATGCATATACACTCACTCACTCACAAATATTCCTTCCAAAGTAAGCATTTGTTTGTTGTTGTTGTTTGCCGTCGAGTCGGCCCCGACTCATAGCGACCCCTCCTTGGGTTTCTGAGGCAGTATCACTACGGAAGTAGGATTGCCCAACCTTCCTTCCGAGGAGTGGCTGGTGGATTTGAACCACCAGCTTTCTGGTGAGCAGTATGCTACCAGAGCTCCTAAGCATTTGTTTAGACATCAATATATTAATAAAAAGGCCATTTTGATTTGCTAAGCCAAAGTCAAAACTGAATGTAAATGGCATCAGGAGGATGAGGTTACAGCACCCATTATAAGTGGAGGATGGTTGCTAAGTAAGGGGAAGCAAGTCTCAGTGGTATTGAAGTAATTAAACAAATCCAGAATGGTATTAGCCCTATAGCATTCTTACATACCATGAAAATTGGGTGACACTAGATCTTGGCTGTCATCATCAAACCGTAAGCTCTATAAGTGCCTCTCTGCCCACATGATGACGAACAACTCTGTTAAACTAACACATTCTTGAGAGCTTGCCTGCTAAATGGAGGCTATGGTATAGTGAAGAAAGGTTTGATTTACTTACAAAGAGTTCTGGGAAAGGACCGATAGCAAAGAATCCTAGGGCTTTTACAAGTCTGAAATGGAATGCTAAGCTCTGGTTTTGAGAGTTAGGAGAAACCAAATGCATAAAAACTTAGGTGGAAAAGTACATGACAGAAGTATTTAAATGAAAGTCTAACTTTGGAGTCTTATCAACGCAGTATGGCAGAAGCTAATGTCACCTTGTGGGTGGGGATCTTCACAACTTCGCTTCACAGTGATGCAACTGATCTATATCATTGATGTCTGTTTTGATATCTTGTGATGAAATTTCCAGGGCAAAATAATCTCAATCCTGTACTATGGCTTCATAGACATAATGGATTCCATTGTCATGAACAAATTGCCATTAATTTGTCTTACTGTCTCTTTCTGATATTGTATATTGAGAAAGTAAACTTTCCCTTAGGCTGAATGTTAAAACCATCTTACCTGTTTCTGAATTTTTGTTAGAAGGAGGTGCTAATTTGTTTCACCAGGGTCAAAAAGGATACAATGGAAAGCTGTGTGGGAAATTTGGCAGTTTGGCTGTGGGGAAAGATATGCTGTCATTTCAGAAATGGCTAAGATTCCAGAGTACTGACTTAACCAAGGCCAAGAGACAGGCTGCCTTTATTTTATCAAGGGCAGGGTGCATCAGTGGCAAAATTCTCACCTTCCACGCAGGACACCTGATTTGGATTCCCCACCAATGCACGTTATGTACGGCCACCACCCATCAGTCACTGGAGGCTTGCGTGTTGCTATAGTGCTGACCAGATTTCAGCAGAGCTTCCAGATTAAGACAGAGCAGGAAGAAGGGCCTGACAGTCTATTTTCGAAAATCACCCAAGGAGAACTCTATGTATCATAGCATGTCATGAGTCAAGGGCCAACTTTACAGCAGCTAACAACAATATTTTATTGCCTTGAATACTCAAAAGAAATTTGTATTGGGTGTGTGAGAAGGTGTCTATTAAATGCCCTTCTCATTCCCAACATTTTACTAGTCATCTAGGCTATCAGTGAGGGAAACAAAAAAAGAATTCCAGGGATCAATTTTGTACATGGTCCTTTGTATATGTGAGCTACTTGATTTCATTAATGAATATATCATGCTCCACTAGTAGACTATAGAATCCTGGAGGAAGCAGTCAGTACACAGCTGTAGAATCTAACTTGGGGCCTCAAACTCACAACAAAGGTGTTCTCTGTCAGTGACTGAGTGACTCACTGAATCACTAAAGGCAGGTTACATGTTAAGTAGTTGCTGTGCTCACTTTTTAATTCATTAGAACCCTGAAGAACAGTCACATATACCCTCTAAGAAGCAAATTATCATAGGAAATAGAACTGTGTGTGGGAAAGAAGCAAAGTGGATCAAATCCCAAGTGAAAGCATCACTGTAGAGGCCTTACTTTGGAGACAAAGGCAGCTTTTGTTGATGCTCACTATACAAGTGCATGTGCTTCAAGGCAACCAGTAGTGGCTAAATGTGTTTAGTGTTCAATTTTACATCTTCAGCCAACCCTCTTTCTCCACTGTAGGCATCCATGCTGAGTGTATTCCTTAACACTCTCCCCCTAGGCCTCCCTACTCGCTCTTTTTTCCCATCAATATCATTTCTAATACCCACTGTCAGAGCCACTAAAAACTGCGAGGTTTGTTTCTTGACAAATGTCCCATTTTCACAGGCAGTTGAACTGAACTGCAGCTTGTGCTCCATTCAAACATGTCAATAAACATTATTGCAAAGACGTAGAAGCAATAATGGGAATGTATAAAACTCACCTTTATTGCTTCTTGCCATGAATTTACACGCTGCTCTAAGCAGCTTTCATTCCCGCAAGAAGAAGCTGCAGGAAATCTGTTCTAGGTTGTGGGGGCCAACGAGACAGACTTGGTTGCAATCTTCCCTGGAGACTAGAAACAGAAGGTAGCAATACCCACCAACTCAAATGTGTGCACACTTTTTTGATGCCATAATGGGTTTTTATCAGTAATGCTAGTTGTCACAGATGGAACCCAGGGTCTTTCAGGGCAAAACATCTAGTGTCAAAGAATAGTAATATTCATGACAGTAAAGATCCCAAACGTGGTGATATTCTAAACCCAAGGTTTCCTCAGCTATCAGTCTGCTGCTCTGAAAAGTACCACTGTATGGAGTGCGTATAAGCCAAAGAGAGTAGTCACCATAAAGGGAGATATAATTTAATATATCCCATTTGGAAACGGGGGACCTAATGTCTTACCACTCTTTGAGGATGTCACACATAAGATATGTTTGAGGGAGGTACTAGAGTGCAAAGTGAGTACTTGAAGATAGTGTGTCAGGATGAGGACTGATATATCCCTAGGCATGAGACATGTTAGGCTGTCGTATGAAATGCATCAGAAGGGTCACTAGGTAGGATTATACCCCTATATATTTCTGTAGACAAAAATCACTCACTAGAAATAAATTAATATGCATTTGTGTAGATCTAGATCTATAGATTATGAAGTTAAAGCAAAGAGGCTGCTGAGAGTTAGCATCAGAGTAAATTTTATTCCTTCTTAACTCTATTATATGTGTGCTTCTATTATATTATGATGCATTTTTTAGATATTCTTTTCTGATTTATTGCATGGAATTAATTTAAATCTAATGTGTGTTCTAACATGGCCACTTCTTTCATTTCTTTTCACTTTTCAGAGCCAAATAACAGCATTGTGAATCATATTTATCTCACTTCTCAGTACCTAATGTATCAAATTATTTTTGGAATTTTGTACTAACGAGTCAAGAGGTATATGATGTGTATACCATGGTAGGCCACAGCTGGTTTTGAGATGGATAGTAGTAGTTATTGTTAAGTGATGTCAAGTTACTTCCTACTCATAGCAACTCTTTGTACAACCAAATGGAACACTGCCCAGTCCTACACCATCCTCATAATCATTTCTATGTTTCAGTCCATTGTTATAGCCACTGTGTCAATTGATCTCATTTAGAGATCAATTCCAGTTTTTTTCCTCTACTTCACTTAGAATGATGTCTTTCTCCAGGAACTAGTTCCTCCTGATAACATGACCAAAATATAAGAGACAGTCTTTCCATCCTCACTACTAAGAGCATTGTGACTATACTTCTTCCAAGACAGATTTGTTTGTTTCAGTGGCCAAAAAAAAAAAAAAAAAAAAAAACTCACTACCATGGAGTCAGACCCGACTCATAACGACCCCTCCTTCGGTTTCCGAGGCAGTATCACTACGGAAGTAGATTGCCCAACCTTCCTTCCAAGGAGTGGCTGGTAGATTTGAACCACCAGCCTTCTGGTTAGCAGGAAAATGCCTTAGGCACTACACTTTGCTGACAGTCTATGGTATATTCTATATTCTTCATCAGCATCATAATTCAAAGGAATCAATTCTTCTTCAGTCTTCCTTATTCGTTGTCCAACTCTCACATGTATATTAGGCTGTTGAAAAGGCCATGTCTTGGGTCAGGTGCACCTTAGTCTTCAAAATGACATCTTTGCTTTTTAACACTTTAAATCTTTTGCAGATTTTCCCAATACAATATGTCCTTTGATTTCTTGACTGCTGCTTCAACAAGCATCAACTGTGGATCCAAGTAAAATGAAATCCTTGGCAATATCACTGTTTTCTAGGTTTATCATGATACTGCTTGTGGTGGTTATGTTTGTGTGTCAAGTTGGCTGAGCCTGGTTGAGTGGCTGGGCAGCTGGTGGTATTTATTCCCCATGGTGAGACTGGCAATCAACTCGATGGTGGGATCTACCACAAGCAGCTGAGTAGCTGCTTTGGATATGTGGTCTGCTTCCCATATATAAGAAGCAGCTTTGGGAATGGACTCTAGCCTATGCCACGCTTGGACCCTGCATGTAGCCATATCATTGATCAGCAGCCTGCTATGCTCTGCCAACCTTGGGACTTACAATGGACTTAAGTTAATGGCCTGTCATGTGGCTTGGTAACATCGGGACTGTGCCTTTTTACTTGTCAACCTTGGGGCTTCTCAGCCTCAGCAGCCAGCAGCTGCCTGAGTGAAGAAATATCTCTAGCTCCAGTGGTCCAGGAACAGGAGGCAGAGCTGGATCCCAAGGTCGAGAGGCTTTCACCCAGCCTCTAGAGCCTGGTACTTTGAACTTGGACTTAAAGCCTCTAAATTGTAAGAATAAATTCCTGTTTGTTAAAGCCATCCCATTTGTGATATATTTCTTCTCAGAGTAGCACTAGAACATTGCTTATTGGTCCAGTTGTGAGGATTTTTGTTTTCTTTATATTCAGATGTAATCCATACTAAAGAATATAGCCCTTGATCTTCATCAATAAGTGCTTCAATCTTCTTCACTTTCAGCAAGCAACGCTGTGTTATCTGCATATCACATGTTGTTAATAAGTCTACATCTAATCCTGACGCTGCGTTCTTCCTAATATAATTCTTCTTCTTGGATTCTTTGCTCAGCATACAGATTGCATAAGTATGGTGAAAAGATACAACCATCATGCACACATTTCCTGATTTTGAACTATGTTATCTTCTTATTCTGTTCAAACAACTGTCTCTTGGTCTCTGTACAGGTTCTTCATGAGCACAATTCCGGAATTCCCTTTTTTTTTTTTTTTTGCTATATTATCTATAATTTGTTATGTTCTGCACAATCAAATGCTTTGAATAGTCAATAAGACATAGGTAAACATCTGTGGTGGTTAAGTTTGTGTGTCAACTTGGCTGGGCCTGGTTGAGTGGCTGGGCAGCTGGTGGTAGTTAGTCCCCATGATGAGACTGGCAATCAGCTCCATGGTGGGATCTACCACAAGCAGCTGAGTAGCTGCCTTTGGGATGTGGTATGCTTCCCATATATAAGAAATAGCTTTGGGAATGGTCTCTAGTTTATGGCATGCTTGAACCCTGCATGTAGCCATATCCTTGTTCAGCAGCCTGGCATGCTCTGCTGACCTTGGGACTTTCAATTGACTTGAATTAATAGCCTGCTGCCGTGTGGTTTAGTAACATCGGGACTGTGCCATTTTATTTGTCAACCTTGAGCTTGTTGGCCTCAGCAGCCAGTAGCTGCCTGAGTGGTCAGTTTCAGTGGGCCAGGAGCAAGAGGCAGAGCTGAAGCCCAAGGTAGAAGGGCTTTTACCCAGCCCCTAAACCCTGGCACTTGGAACTTGGACTTCTAGCTTCCCAAGCTATAAGAGAGAATAAACTCCTGTTTGTTCAAGCCATCTCATTTGTAGTATACTTCTGTCAGAGCAGCACTAGGTAACTAGAGCAACTTTTTTTCTGGTATTCTCTGCCTTCAACCAAGATCAATCTCACCTCATTAGTGACAACCCTTGTTCAATGCCCTCTTGTGAATCTGGCTTGAATTTCTGACAATTCTTTGTCTATGTACTGCTGCAGCCATTTTTGAATTATTTTCAATAAAATTTTACTTGGATGTGACATTGTTGATACCAAAAAAAAAAAAAAAAAAAACTATCATCCAGTTGATTCTGACTCATAGCAACCCACGTTGAGTTTCCAAGGTGGTAAATCTTTACAGAAGTTGATTGCCCCATCTTCCTTCTGAGGAGTAGCTGGTGGGTTTGAACCACCAGCCTTCTGGTTAGCAATCAAATGCCTTAGGCATTACACCACCAGAGCTCCTATACCAAGTACCTTGTTAGGTTTAGGAGGCTTTAGAAAATTAGATAGAATGGGGAATACTCTTTTCTCTTTCTTCACTCTAATTCATTAATTAGTTATTTTTATCACCATGAACAAACATTCAGAAGTAAGAGGCAGACTTCAATCACAGGGGTATTTTCAACAAAGTGCTTTATATTCTCTATTCAAGATATGTTTAAATAATAATCTGATTATTCCTGTACTAGTTTCTCAGTACACTGACTATATCTTTCTGTCTTTTATTTTAAATGTCTAACCAATACTGAATCTCCACCCCAACCTTCGGAGAGATGGACAAAGAAAGGTATGTCCACATCAGGTTTCATGGGTGCAAACTTGTTGGCTGCTCCAACAGGCACAATAACCCAACTTCCACTTCTACTACCATAATTATTTTCACTGACCACATTCAGTGAACACTTTCTTTGAGGCATTGAGTGGAGGATTGCTTTTATTCTCCAGTAAAAACATTACAAAATAACTAGCCAGCACAGAGGTAAATGGGACAGACATGCTTCCTCTTCACACATTTTGAGCTTTACAGGAAGTCAGGCTGTGACTGAGAAGCACTATGCAGCCTACAGGGAGATCGAGGAAATGGTCTCTAAGTGGAGCCTGGAAACATGAATAATTGCTATTGTTAGCTGCCCTTGAGTCAGCCCAAGGCATGGTGGCCCCATGCACAACAGAATGAAACTCTGCCCTGCCCTGCACCATCCCAGGATTGGTTGCAGTTGTTACTTTCCTGATATACAGAGTTTTCATTGACTGAGTTTTTGGAAGCAGATCATCAGGTCTTTCTTCCTAGTCCATCTCAGTCTGGAAACTCTACTGAAACCTGTTCAGCATCATGACACCACACAATCCTCCACTTACAGATGAGTAGTAGCTTCATTGAAGTGAACTGGCCAGGACTGTGACCTCGGTTTTCCACTTGGGAGGTGGGAAATCACTGAATCACCCTTGTCCCCATGAAAGCATAAGTAGGAGTTAACTAACTGAAGGGGAGTCTTAGGAGGAAGTACACCAGAGGGAAATACACAGAGAGCAGAAAGTGTGGTATATTTGAGAAACTAAAGGAAGATGATTGTGGTTGGAGTATGTGTGTCTTGAGGAATTGTGGGAAAATTTGTTTTGGAAAGTAAACTGTCCGATTACAGGAGCCTAATCAGAAACACATTTAAAGAGTTTTGACTTAATTTTTAGGGGGTTAAAGTCATGGAAGAGTTTTAAACAGGGTGCTGTCTTAAAGACAAAATGTACTTATAAAAATGTATCATGCACATTTTCATTTTTCACAGCAGGTACACACATTATTTTTATTTTGTTTGATTCATCACCTTATGAATTCTTATAGACACTTCTTTACTCATTGTCTTTCAACTACATCAGGCATCTTTATCCCTTCTCCAAGATTCTCTACTCTCAAAGGTAAACACTGTTGTTGACTCTTATAAATCATTATAGGAAGGAAGACAAGTCCTAGGACTCCCTTTTACCCTCACCCCAAATGTGTTCTGGAAAGGACCAATATTCAAGCAGTTGAAGCTATTATCATTTGCTAATGGTGCTTGGTAGATGTATTAAAGTAAAGCTGGAATGGGGTGGCTTCAAAATACAGTCAAACAGGAGTTGGGCCCTGCCAGATCATATAACAACAACAAAAAAAGAAGAAGAGCTATGACAAGCTTGTGGGTGATCAGAAGGAGAGAGTAGAAAATGATAGAATCTTGGTATGTATGTTATTAATAATGCAAAGTATTAGTATGGCCCTTGAAAGAAGGGTTTTAGAAACTCAGCATCCTGCCTGCTGATTTGCAGTTTGTGGTTAATAACATTATTAAAGAAACCTGACAGGAATTTGTGCTACCTAAACTCTTAGAAGGAGTTCTGGTGGTATAGTGGTTAAAGCATCGAACTGCTAACCAGAAGGTTGATGGTTCAAACCTATCAACCAATCTGTGGGAGAAAGATGAGGCAGTCTGCTTCTGTATAGATTTAAAGCCTTGGAAACCTTATAGGGCAGTTCTACTCCATCCTATAGGGTTATTATAAGTTGAGGTCTACTTGATGGCAGTGGGTTTTAGGGGTTAAACTCTCAGAGGTTTCAGGGAGAAACTTAAAATTGCTATCCTGAAACCCTACCTTTTAAGTAATGTTTTGTCAGCTCACAAGAGATAAGAAGTGCAGAGGATAAGAGAAAAGGGTACAAATAAAGAAAAGAATTGTTGGTGTCCTAGATTATAATCTTCTCAGCCCCTGAATAATCTATTCCTATACTCTTTGTGGTATTTCATTTTCTGTTCTCCATCCCTTTAGTTTGTATGTCTGACTGTGGTAATATCAGATAATATGTAAATTATTGCTGATCTGATTTATGGTGGCTTATCTAGTCATATCACAGAAGTGGAATCCTGATATGTTGGTCTAAACACTTTGCATGGCACTAAGACAGCAGCCATTGGCTTAGAACAATTTAATGTTAAGATTTTATAAACAACAATCCACTTGGAGGTCTCTTTGTAAATTTGGCCACATTCTCTTTGTTTTCACTCTAGAATTTCCCTAGTGTCCACAGAGAATTGTTCTGCCAAATATCTATATAGCCTGTAACACTAATATTCTGACACTGTTGAAGGGTGCAGCAGAGAGAACATAGTATAGACACTGAATACAAAAAACACTGCTCCTTCTGCAGCTAGAAACTTAAATGTAACTCCACCAATGAGGTACATGAGCAGAATATTTCTTAATTTGTGTGTGTGCATAAGAGAGAAAAGCAGAAGAGAGAAAGGAGAGTAGACAATATAGGAGAAGCTTCTCCTAGTTGTGGAGGAATGAGCTTCTTACTGTTCAGGAAAATTCCTTCCTTTAGTTATCACATTCAGTTATCAAGAGTAGTTTTTGCTTTATGTTTGATGTACTATTGTAGAGATAATCAGATTATCAAGCTTTTTTTTTTTTTTTCCACATTGTCATGAATTTAAAGGAATAGGTAGGATCTTAAAAAGTACACACATTTAAATGAAAACATGCCCAAAGAATAGAAGCTGCCAATAATGAAAAACATTATTAATTTTCTGAATGTTACTTTATTTATGTGCTGTTATAGTTTTAGACTTCCTAGCAGAAGTTGGAGAGGAGGATGTGAAAATGCTGCATAAATGGCTCTTTCCAGCTAAATAGTCCAAATTGGAATATTCACAGTCTGGAACTTGTTGTGCTCATGGAGGTGATGTACGTTCTGGAAAAGGTTATTCTGGCTGCAGCTGATGGAAACTATTCCAAACCATCAGACAAAATATGCAGAACATAGATTAAAAAGCTAAGTAGGAACATCCATTGGAGAGGAAGACAAACCCCCCCCAAGGTTTAGGCAACCAGAAACTTCAGAGTGGGATTAGGGGAAGTCTGAACACTTGGATCAGACCCAGTCTCAGGTCAGAGCTAGAATTCAGTTTGGGGTAGGATATATGCAATTCCTGGGTAATAAGAAGCAATATATTCTAAGAGTAAGGCATAATTTCAAGCCAAAATAGTGGCAGAGATAGAGTTTGGATCTCAACCTTCTGACTCCTTATCTAGTGGTGTTTCCAATCTCTCAGGCTTCGAGTGCTTGGCTCCTGGGCAGCAGAATGGCAGTGGGCCTATTGGCTTACACACTGCACAGCATAGCTCTTTCCTCAGTACATTCTCAGTACCTGCTGCCATGATCGTTGTCCTATTACACTTGGCTATGTGTATACAGCTCTCATACTGCCAGAGCTCTCCTGCTTGGTAAGAAGCTGATATTTCCTCAGAGATCATTCTACACACTTGGCACAGCTCAAATCATGTCTCTTGGCTTTTTCATGCTGTTCTCCTGTTTTCTGAGATGTTTCAACAAATGGGTGCAATGCTGGAGACACTAATTCAACTATGCCAAGAAACTGGAAAGACAACTACCTGGCCAACTAACTGGAATAGATCCATATACATGCCTGTTCCAAAGAAACATGATCCAACAAAATGCTGAAATTATCAAGCAATGTCATTAATATCACACATATGTAAAATTTTGCTGAATATAATTAAAAAATGGTTGCAACGGTATATCGACAGGGAACTGACAGAAGTTCAAGCTAGATTCAGAAGAGGTCATGGAATGAAGAATATTATTGCTGATGTTAGATGTTGGTAGAAAGCAGAGAATATCAGAAAGATATTCACCTGTGTTTTATTGCCTATGCAAATGTAATAACAATTTATTTTCATAATAATTTATGGGTTACTTTGAGAAGGATGGGAATCCCAGAACACTTAACTCTGTTCAAGTGGAACATATCCATAGACTGAAAGGCAGTTGTTTGAACAGACCAAGGTGATACCAAATGATCTAAAATCAGGAAAGGGATGTGTCAGAGTTGTATCTTTACTATACTTATTCGGATTATTTTCTTAGCAAATAATCCAAGAAACTGGACAATATGAAGAAGAACATGGCTTTAGGATTAGAGGAAGAATCATTAACAATCTGTGATATGCAGATGACATAGCCTTGCTTGCTTAAAAAGAAGGCTTGAAGCACTTACTGAAGATCATAGACTACAGCCTTCAGTACGGCTTACACCTTGACATTAAAAAGAAAAACCTCACAACTAGACCAATAAGCAACATCATGATAAACTGAGAAAACACTGATATTGTCAAGGGTTTCATTTTACTTTGATCTACAATCAACACCCATGGAAACAGTAATCAAGGAATCAAAGGATATATTGCATTGGGCAAATCTGCTGCAAAAAACCTCCTCAAAGTGTTAAGAAAAGCAAAGATGTCCCTTTGAGAGCTAAGGTGCACCTGACCCTAGCCATAGTCTTTTCAGTCATCTCCTATGCATGTGAAAAGTGGACAAAGAATAAGGAAGACCAAAGAATTGATACATTTGAATTATGGTGTTAGTGAAGAATAGTAAATATACCATGAACTTCCAGAAGAAAGAACAAATGTATTTTAGAAGAAGCCTCCTTGGAAGGGTGGATGGTGAAACTTTGTTGCATGTACTTTGGACATGTTATCAGGAGGGCTCAGTCCCTGGAGAAGGGACTTTGTAAAGTAGGTTATCAAAAAAAAAGAAAGACCCTCAATGAGATAGATTGACAGTTTGGCTCTGACAATGGGCTGAAACATGGCAATGACTGTGATGATAGTAGTATTTTGTTCTGTTGTTCACAGGGTCACTATGAGTGCAATTTGAGGCACATAACAAGAACAGCATCTCTTGTTTTGCTCAAATGCAGTGTCCTTGCCAGTTGGTGGGATGCAATTAAACCCAGGCTATAGACTTCCATTTCATATTCCTCTGGGTGTATTGATGCTGTCTTTGGCTCTGCTATGTCTACCCCAATAACAGGCTTGCTTTGTTGCCAGTGGGCTGGTCTGATCTGATTTAGATGTGTTCCACTGAGCTATCACCCTGCTTGGCTGGCAATTTATTGCTCATCCCAAAGGTGCTACTTCTACCTTGGACTCCATTTTCTATGCCCCCAAGCTTTCTCATGGCTCTTCTCATCTTACTTGGTGAGGCTTACCCCCAGCATTTGATTGCTTCCATGTTGTGACTGGCCTTCTCTCCCTCTGCTGGCTGCCTCCTCCTAACTGCTGCTTTGTCTGACCCTGGTGTGCACAGTGCTCATGCATGATGTGTTTTTCAAAGTATATTAACTTCTATTTAACTGACTTGTGGCTCCATAACATTTCACAACATGACCTGGAATGTTCCTATGATTGTTAAAAAATAAGATTCTCACCACTATTCAAATATTTACAGTTACTATTCTTCTCAGCAATACTATTCTAATATTGTTAACCAAATAATCAGGTAATGTATATTGAGTGCATACTAATTGCTAGATTCTGATCTCTCTTTACTGTACAATCTTGTTACTTATGAGAGACTCTTAGAGTCTTGGAATATTCATCTCACAGGAAATGTGAAGGAAAATCTAGTTCATCCTTTTCACTTTAGACATAGCAGCCCAAGAATTATTCCAGACAAATGAGTATCTAATTTCTAATGGCCTCAGGAAGAAGCTTTAGGGAACTCATTCTAGTATTTAACAACCTTCTCTGTTAGAAATATGTCAGAACCAAGGTAATATGCTCTGTATTTTTTTTCTTCCTCATAAAGTCTATTGCCTTCCTTTTGGCCATCAGTGGACATGAGTAACAGTTTTTATTTGCTTTCAAATGACTCATTAAAATAAATAAAAATAAAACAACCTTTAAATGCTTACATATTTTCCTACTATTATTTTTTATTATTATTACTACATGGTTCACACTGCTGTAAACTTTCTCCTTTTAAGGATTTGATTGATTAGTTCTCTAACTTGTAATGTAGAGGTTGGCTTTGTGTACATATGAGGGAGAAGGCTGCAAAAGTTTCAGAGTGCTTAGATACAGGAAAACAAACACCAACCAACAACAACCAAAAAGAAAGGGACTATCCAGTTGGAAATCTAGTATAAGAATATCTGTAATTGCTCCCTGGGATCCTAGCATTCTCTTCTTAATCCCATCAGTAGTTTTCCCATTGAATTTACTATGACCTCTAAAGTCCTGCTCATGGCCAAGGAACTCTGCATAAACAAATTTCTGTCTCACTCACAAATTTGCCAACTCATCTAGTTGTTCTCTTTCTCTGCTCCAGTCTTACGGGGCTGCTGTTAGGTCCTTGAATAATACCTTCAATTATTTTCTGTCTCAAACCTCTGGACATGGAGCTTCCTCTGCCTGAAATCCCCCATCTCTGTTCATAAAATTGATCCTCTCCCACTTTTTAAAGTTTCTGCTTAAATATAATCTCCTCAGAGGAGCCAACCTGACCACCTCCTCTCTTGTTTTCTTTGTTACATTGCCTTCTGCCCACCCCCCCTTTGTGGCATCTTCAAATTGCTATTTGAGTATCTCTTTACATGTTTTTGTCTCTTGCCCATAAGACCATAAACTTCACTAGGGTAGAATAGAGACATTTGTTGTCCTACTGTCTGGAATATATTAGTGTTAGTATTAGCTGGTATCAAGTCAGCTGTCCACTCATGGAGACCCCTGTGTACAATGGAACAAAACTCTGCCCAACTCTGTACCATACCCATGTTCCATTGTAGATTGACTGTTGTAATCTTTAAGCTTATTCATAGTCTGTCTTAGCCTGGAAGCTGAATTGAAATTTGCTGAGCATCATAGCAACACAAAAGTGTCTACTGAAAGATTGGTGCTGGCTGTGCATGTAGTGCATTGGATGGGAAGACAAGAACTCTATCACTGAACTACCAGTGCTCATCTCTGATACATAGTAGCCATTTAGAAATAGTTATTGAATGGATCTTAAATAATATGGTCTGTTGTCTGTGAAGGAAGGATGCCCTGTGAATTTCTGGCATTTATTTGGTATTAGAACACTACTAAGGATCAGCCCCTACGTTTGGTGTCTGTCTTCCCAGCCATGTAAACCAGTAGAAAAGCTAGAAGCCAAGCCTACATTGCCAGCAAATGAAAGAGCCAATTTGTCCTGGAGCTGATCATCACATCACATGTTCAAGGCTATAGTTAATTTAGTGCTAATTAAGCTGACATCTTACTTCTAATGCAAGTAAGAATAAAAGAAAAAGGCACAAACACTAAGATAAAAGAGGATAAAAAGTAAATGATGAAGATATCAATGAGATACGCTCATTTCCAAGTCTACTGCAATTTTTTTTTCTATACTTTTTCTTTGGAGGAAGGAGCTCTGGTGACACAGTGCCTGAGGCATTTGACTGCTAACCAGAAGGTTGGCAGTTCAAACCCACCAGCCACTCAGTGGAAGGAAGACTTGGCAATCTACTTCCTTAAAGATTTACTGCCTCAGAAACCAAATGGGGGACGCAAAGACTTGGAATCCACTTGATGGCAGTGGGTTTGGGTTTTTGGTTTGATTTCTTTGGAGGAGCTCATACATGCTCAAATCACCAAATATTGTCTTACTGATGCTTACTAAAACTTTACCGCTAGTCAAATTTACACCTTGCAATGCCAGGTGGAGGTCTTTAAATTCTTTTCTTTTCTTTTTATTTTATTTTATTTTTATTGTGATCTGGTAAAAGTTTTCAGAGCAAATTCACTTTCCATACAGCAGCTCACATACACTTTGTCTCAGGAAATTGACTGCAATTTCCCACAATGCAACAGCCCCACTCCCACTTCCTCCCCATAGTTACCTCTTCCCTGTGTCATTCCCTCCCATGCACTCCTTCTCCCCAAGCTGTCTCCTTGTGCATGCACAGTCCTTCTATTCTCCCATGATTGATCTCTCTAAGGAGTGTATCTACTTAATGTAAATGTTGAGCTCATATGCCTGTCTTTGTTTGACTGGAAGCCACAGGAGTGGGTTCAGTTCCAGACCTGAAGGGCACCTAGGGGCCATAGTCTCAGTGGTTCCATCAGGCTCTATCATAACAGCAAACTTGGTCCTTTTATTTTTTTAATAATTTTGAGTTTTGTTCCACATTATTCTCTCACTCTGTCCAGGATCTCCTACACAGATCCCCCTCTGAGTGGTTGACAGTGGTAACTGAACACCATCTAGTTCTTCTGGTCTCATAGTGCTATAGGCCGAGGATCCTATGGTGTACCAGTTGCTTGGACTAACTGTTTCCATGCATCCTTGGTTTCTTCATTCTTCTTTGCCCTATAATCCATCGTTACATCTAGATGGCCACTTGCAAGCTTTTAAGATCCCAGTTGCTACTCACCAAAGCAGGATATAGAATGATGTTTTGATGTAGTATGTTATGCCAACTGAGTTTGATGTCCCCTTCAACTATGGTCACAAGCCCACAGGTCCAACTGCTTGCTCCCTCTGAGTAGCTGGTTGTGGCCAAGAAGAGATTACTACTTTGTCCCTTGTCAGCTCTACTATATACCTGGGAATTCTTACAAAACATACAAATACACTTGTAAAAACATAATCTGCCAACCCTATACATGGTCATGGGCACATTCCCCCTGAATAGACATACCTAACAGTTCAACCTGTCCACCCATCTAACCACCCATATAGCCATGTTTGTCTTCACTGACAACTCAGTACTGTATGTGCAAAAGGGTTCATCTTTGTTGTCTGTACCTCCCAAGCACCTCGTTATCTCTTCCTCTTCCTCAATGCTACCGTGTTGGTCACTCCCATTTGGTACATTGTCCTTCTCTTCACCCAAATCAATACTTGTCTCTACCTACCTAGCAGTTTTTCCTCCCCTCCCCTGTTACTTGTGGTAACAGTAACCAACAAAGAACATTTCCTTCCATATATAAACCTTTCCTTGACTTTTTACAATACTAGACTAATTGTATTAACAATATTTGTCTTCTGTGATTGACTTTCTTCACTCATAATGTCCTGCTAGTTCTTACATGTTATGCAGTGATTTGCAGGTTCCACACTATTCTTTAGGGTTGCATAGTATTCCATTGTGGGTATGTACCATAGTTTTGTTATCCAATCCAGTTGATGGACACCTAGGTTGTTTCCATCTTTTGGTTATTGTAAATACTGCTGCAATTAACATGTTTGTGCATTTATGTGTTCTTGTCCTGGGTCTCACTTCTTTAGGATATATACCTAGTAATGGACTTGCTGGGTCAAATGATATTTCTAATTCCAACTTTTTAAAGAATCGCCATACTGTTTCTTGTAGTTGTATCATATGACAGTCCCACTAGCAGTGTATGAAAGTCCCAATATCTCTGCATCCTCACCAGCATTTGTTTTTTTCTGTCTTATTGAACTTTGCTGGTAGTGCTGAGGCAAGATGGTATCTCATGGTTGTTTTGATTTGCATCTTTCTAATGGCTATTGATTGTGAGCATTTCTTCATATGTTTGATGGCTGCCTGACTACCCTCTTTGGTGAAGTGTCTATTCATGTCTTCTGCCCATTTTTTAATTGGGTTATTTTTCTTTTTGTTGTTGAGGTGTTGGAGTTTTCTATAATTCTAGAGATAAGCCCCTTCACAGATATGTCTTTGCCAAACATTTTTCCTATTTTGTAGGTTCTCTTTTTAATCTTTTGGAGAAGTCTTTGGAAGCACACAAAAATTTAATTTTTGCTCACATCATTTATTAAACAATCTCTTCCTCATTTAATGTATTTCAGCCTTTTGTCAAAGATAGCTGACCATAGGTCAATGGATCTATTTCTGAGTTCTCAATTCTATCCCATTGGTCTCTGTATCTGTTGTTGTACCAGTACCAGGAGGTTTTGACTTCTGTGGCAGTATAGTAGGTTTTAAGATACAGGAGTGTGAGACTTCTTACTTCTTTGTTCTTCTTCAGTAATGATTTGCTTATCCGAGGTCTCTTTCATTTCCATATGAAGTTAGTGATTGGTTTTTCCATATCCTTAAAGAATGTTGATGGGATCTAGATTGGGATTGCATTGAATGTATAGATTGCTTTGGGTAGAATTGACATTTTCACAATGTTCAATCTTCCTATCCACGAGCATGGGATGTTCTTCCATTTATGTAGATCTCTTATGGTTTCTTGAAGTAGTTTTTTATAGTTTTCTTTGTACAGGTCTTTTGTGTCCCCGGAAAGATTTATTTCCAAGGTATTTTATTTTTTTTTTTTGGTAGCTATTGTAAATGGTATTGATTTCCTTATTTCTTTTTCAGCAATCTCTTTGCTGGTGTAGAGAAATCCAACTGATTTTTGTAGGTTGATTTTGTATCCTGCCACGATGCTAAATCTCTCAATTAGTTCCAGTAGATTTTTGACTGAGTCTCTTGGGTTTTCTAGGTGTAGGACCATATCATCAGCAAATAGGAATAGTTTGACTTCTTTCTTACCAATTTGGATACCTTTGATTTCCTTTTCTTTCCTTATTGCCCTGGCTAGGACTTCCAATACAATGTTGAATTGAAGTGATGATAGAGGACATCCTTGTCTGGTTCCTGTACACAAGGGGAATGGTTTCAGTCTCTGTCCATTGAGAATAATGTTGGCTGTTGGTTTTGCATAGATGCCCTTTATAATCTTGAGGAATGTCCCTTCTATTCCTATTTTGCTGAGAGTTTTGATCAGGAATGGGTGTTGGATTTTATTAAATGCTTTTTCTGCATCAATTGATATGATCATGTGGTTCTTCTTTGTTTTATTTATGTGGTGGATGACATTGATTGTTTTTCTAATGATGAACCATCCTTGCATACCTGATATGAACCTCACTTGGTCATAATGAATTATATTTTTGACATGTTATTGGAGTCTATTAGCTAGGATTTTGTTGAAGACTTTTGCATCTATATTTGTGAGGAATATTGGTCTGTGGTTTTCCTTTTGAGTGATGTCTTAGCCTGATTTTGATATCAAGGTTATGCTTGCTTCATAAAATGAATTTGGGAGGATTCCAACCTTTTCTATGTTTTGTGCTTGTTTAAGTAGGATTGGTGTAAGTTCTATGAATATTTGGTAGAATTCTCCAGTGCAACCATGTGGGCCAGCCCCCCCCCCTTTTTTTTTTTTTATAACCTGCTTACTTTTTATTTTTACTGAAAGTTGCTGAGCATGATAGCAACACAAAAGTGTCTATTGAAAGATTGGTGCTGGCTGTGCATGTAGTGCATTGTATGGGAAGACAAGAACTCTGCGGTGTAGTAAATTACTTAGTGTGGCTTTTCTACCCATAAGTCTTTGTAAACTCCAAGGTGGGAATTGCTATTAGCAACTGAGGAGATCCTGATTTTAAAGTCGCCCACCTGGAGTACTTCTGTTGGGCGTGGCACAATACAATGTTC
>NW_006921782.1:6131972-6135339 GCF_000298275.1 Orycteropus afer afer | reverse complement strand
ATTAGAGGAGGTCGGAACATGTGGCCTCCTTGCCGTTTTTGCAAACTCTTATCACTGAACTACCAGTGCTCATCTCTGATACATAGTAGCCATTTAGAAATACTTATTGAATGGATCTTAAATAAAATGGTCTGTTGTCTGTGAAGGAAGGATGCCCTGTGAATTTCTGGCATTTATTTGGTATTAGAACACTACTAAGAATCAGCCCCTACATTTGGTGTCTGTCTTTCCCAGCCATGTAAACAAGTAGAGACTGTTCAACTTTTCCACCTCAGTCTCTGTTAGTTTAGGTAGGAAGCGTGGTTGTAGAAATCTGTCCATTTCTTCCAGATTTTCTATATGATAGAGTACAGTTCTTCATAATATCCTGATATTATCCTTTTTATTTCAGTTGGTTCTGTTGTGATGTCGCACATTTCATTTCTTATTCTTGTTATTTGTATTCTCTCCCTCTTTTCCTTTGTTAAATTTGCCAGTGGTCTTTCAATTTTATTAATCTCTTCAAAAAACTAACTCCTAATCTTGTTGATTTTTTTTCTATTGTCTTCCTGTTCTTTGTTTCATTGATTTCTACTAGACTCTATTATTTCCTTTCTTCTGGTGACTATAAGCTTCTTTTGCTGCTCTTTTTCTAATTGTTGAAGATGTTGGGTTAATGTGTTGATTTTGGCTCTTTCTTCTTTCTTGATATGTGCATTTATTGCTATAAATTGGCCTCTCATTACTACTTTTGTTGTGTTTCCCAAAATTTTGGTATATTGTGTTTTCATTCCTATTTGATCCAAGGAATTTTTGAATTTCATTTTTTATTTCTTCTATTACTCAATTGTTTTTGAGGAGGGCATTATTCAGTTTCCATGTGTTTGCTCTTTTTCCATTAATCTTCCTATTGTTGATTTCTAATTTGATAGCCTGGATATCTGAAAGATGCTTTGCAATATTTCAATGTTTTTAAATTTCGTGAGGCTTGCTTTATGGCCTAACATATGGTCTATAATGGAGAATGGTCCATGTGCACTGGAAAAGAATGTGTATTGTGCTGTTTTTGGGTAAAGTGCTCTGTAGATGTCTATAAGCTCAAATTGGTGGAATGTATTGTTTAGCTCTTCTGCATCTTTGTTGAGTTTCTTTCCAGTTGTTCTATCTTTCATTGATAGCTGTGTATTAAAGTCTCCCACTATGGCTGTGAAGTCATCTATTTGCCTCTTCAACTCCTTTAAACTGATTTATGTATTTTAGGGCTCTTTCTATCTTCTTGTTCACTTGATAATTTAATCATTTTATAATGTCCTTCCTTTTCTTGTATGGTGGTTTTTATCTTAAAGTCAATTTGATCAGAAATTAATATTGCTGCTCCTGCTCTCTTACAGTTGCCATTTGCTTGATATATCTTTTTCCAACCTTTGATTTTTAGTCTTTTTTTGTTTTTGTCTTTAATGTGTGTCTCTTATAGACAGCATATGGATGACTTATGTTTCCTTATCCAGTCTGCAACTCTCTGTCTCTTGAGTGGTTCACTTAATACATTGACATTCAGTGTAATTATTAACAAGTATGAATTGGTTGTTGTCATTTTGTTATGTGATTTTTCCTAGTGTTCCTGGTTTCTTTATTCCATACTATTTTCTGTGCTAAGCTCATTATGTTTATGAATCATGTTATCATTTCCTTTGTTGCTACTGTTTTAGTATTTGATAAATATTTGTGCTTGTCCTCTTTTTTATTGTGATGTGAAGGTTTATTATTTTTCTTGAGGTTTCTCTGTCATTTATAATTTTCTCCCTGAGTTTAGAACAATCCATTCTATCTTGCAACTCTCTTGACTTCCTCACCATTTAGAAGTTCTATAACTACACTGTTGTTTCCCTCTTTTAGGTTTGTAGTTGTCCTCATTAGCCAATTGATATCTCTGGTTCCCCGTTTACAATCTTGTAAGCTTATTTTACCTTAGATCCCACCATAGCTGTGTTGGTTTCTGGGTTATATCATCTTGTGTATTAATGGTTGGTTATTGCTTGCTATTACTGGTTCTCTGTTCAAAAGACTCCCTTTATTATCTTTTGCAAGGTTGTTCTGGTTTTAACAAATTCCCTTAGTTTCTGCTTATCTGGAAATCTCCTAATTTCACCATCATATTTGAGGAACAATTTTGACAGGTATTTAATTCTTGGTTGGAATTTTTTTCTCTTTCAGGGTTTTATATATACCATCCCATTGCCTCCTCACTGGATGGTTTCTGCTGATAAATCAGAGCTTATTCTTACTGACTGTCCTTTGTAAGTAACTTTTTGTTTTTCTTCTCCTGCTTTCAGGATTCTTTCTTTGTCTTTGGCTTTAGTGAGTTTGATTATGACATGTCTTGATGATTTTCTTTTGAGGTCTATCCAGTTTGGAGTTTGTTGGACTTTCTGAATGGATATATTCTCATCTTTCATCATATCAGGGAAGTTCTCCTCCAACACCTCTTGGACAATTTTCTCAGTGGTTTTCTTTTTCTCTTCCTGTTCTGGAATTCTGATTACACATAGGTCATTCCTTTTCATAGTATCCTACCTGGACATTAGTTTTCTTCAATTTACTTTGATATTTTTTTCTGATTGAGCCCTTTCCTAAGAAATATTCAGGTCTTTGTCTTCAATCTAATTATTCTGTCTTTCATTGATTCTATTCTCCTCCTTTTCCCTTTCAATGTGCTATCTATTTCTGAAATTTTAATATTAATCTTCCAGATTTCTATTTGTAGATTTTGTATCATTTCTAATTTTTCATTGATTTTGTCATTTTGTTCCTGTATTTTCTTCTGAAATTGTTCTAGGGTTTTGTCTGTGTTTTCCTTAATTTTGTCAGTGTTTTCTTGGACTGTCTCTCAATCCCTTGAAGATACCTAAGTATAATTCTTTTGAATTCCTTCTCACAGTATTCCAATGCTGCTTCTTCCTCAAGGATGTGTTCTGGGTCTGTACCCTGCTCCCTTGTCTCTACTATTTTATCTTGATTCTTTGTGCAGACTGTGATGGTCTGTTGTTTTCGAGACATTGAGACATTATTGTATTTAGATCTCTGTTAATTCTTTGTGAAGAGCAATTAAGAATGAGTCAGGCTTTCTTGGTGGTTGTTTATTGTTGGACAGTAGGTGGAGAAGAAGTGGGGTTCTCACTCAGTAAGTGGAGCTGCAGAAGTTGTGGGTTGTGGTGTATGGGCACAGTTGCTCTCTCCCTTTCAGTTAGACAAAAACAACAATTGAAATACCATTAAAAAAGTAAAGGCAAGCAGACATAAAACACATCACAAAAACACACCAAAAAAAAGAAAAAAGGAAAAAAAATGCTGCAATATCTGTGGAGAGGACAATAGGAGAAAAGAGGTA
>NW_006921782.1:6121298-6131862 GCF_000298275.1 Orycteropus afer afer | reverse complement strand
GGAACAAGTAAGAAGAGAGAAAAAGCTGAAAACAAGAACCTGGAAAGGGAAGAAGAAAGAATAATAATTAAAAGAATGAAAAATAATAATAATATTTAAAAAAAAAACTGAAAAAAAAAAAAGAAAATCTGGGCAGGGCAGGCAAGTCACCTCTGCTTCATCAGAGCACACAGACTGGGATGGAATTCCTGATGGCTCAGAAGGTGGGTGGAAGTGAGGATGGCCACACCTCTGTTTATATATGTGGGCTATAAAAGTAACAAGGGGAATATTTCATCTTTCCAATCCTTTGTGTCCAGAATGTCCTTGCAGTTCCCAGCAAGTGGAGCTTATTCTTGCATCCCTAGAATCTGAGAAAACACTGTCACTTTAAATATCCAAAATGGTCCAACTGCTTGTAAACATTCAAAATGGCTGCACACACCGGGCCACCAAAGGTCCACAGCTCAGCCCATTTCCCTCTGTGCTGCTTCCCCTTTTATTCACCAGCCACCAGTGCAGTCCTCTGTGCAGCCCCTAGCTAGCAAGGCTGATTTTTAGGTTAATTCTTAGGTCCTAACACCATTGGGCAATATCCAAGTTGTCTGTGCTGTCAGGATCGCTGAAAGATCGCAGCTCCATATATCTCCTTTTTCAGGGTTTTCATGAATGTTCTTGTACTAAACCAAACCAAATACACTGCCATCAAGTCGGATCCAACTTATAGTGATGCTTCCTTGGGTTTCCAAGGCTGTATCACTACGGAAGTAGATTACCCAACCTTCCCTTCAAGGTGTTGCTGGTGGGTTTGAACCATCAGCCTTCTGGTTAGCAGTCAAGTGCCTTAGGCACTACACCAGCAGAGTTTATTCCACTTCTGTATCCTTCCTTTCAAAGCTCAGGGCTCCAGAATTATCTTCTATATCTATGTTAATTGGTTCCCCTTTTCTTTGTTGAAGAGGGTCTATGTAGTTTGTTTGCCTATTCCACCATCTTACTGGAACCTCAGTTCTTTAAATTCTTAGTAAGCATTACCTTCTCTATATTCTTCTGTTACTGTCAATTTAATAGGTATTAAAATAAACTCAATTGGTAGTGATAGTTCAGTGGTAGAGCTCTCCCCTTACATGAGAGAGACCTGGGTCTGATTCCCAGCCAGGGTACCTCTTACATAGCCACCCCTCATCCCTTACTGAAGGCTTGTGTGTTGCTGTGATACTGAAAAGGTTTCAGAGGTGCTTCTAGATCAAGGTCACTAGAAGAAAAGCCTGGCAATATACTTCCCCAAAATCAGCCAGTACAAACCCTATGAACCACAACAGTCTGATCCCATTGGCCATGGTGTTGCCCTGAGTTAGGAGCTGACTAGACAGCAGCTAACAACAACAAAAATAAGTGTAATACAGTCATTTGTTCAATAAGACTTATTAAATCCCTCCAACATACTGGACACTTTTCTCAGCACTGGCACTACAGTGGTAAATAAAACATCCATAGTTACTCCTAGAACTTACATTCTAGCAGAGGGGTTGATAATAAACACATCATCCTGCAGTAAAAGTGCTGTTATTAATTACTATAAAGACTGCTAAAAAGTAATGCTATAAAGAAGTATGAGCTCTAAATTAGTTTGGAAAGTTGTGAAAAGTTTTTGTGAGGAAGTGAGATTGGAAGGATGAGTAAAATTAGAAAAGAAGTGGTGGCGGAGATTATTTCAGTCAGGAGGAAAGTATGTGAAAAGGCCTGAAAGGAGATGAGGTTGTTACATTCAAAGAAATAAAAGGAAGCCCTTTACCTAGATTGTGAAAAGAGAGGGAAAGTAGTGAGATATGCAGTGCAAGCATCAAATTCTCTTACATATCTTTCTTTCCATCCATGGCATCATCATTCTCTTTTTCATTTGTAACCTGCTCATCTTCTAGTCCCCCATTGCCAGTCACCAAAGCCAAACAATTCTTCCTTATGTTTGCATTTACTTGTACATTGGCCCTACTGTCACCCTAGTCAGTAAATGAATAATTCCTGCACACTTAATCATTATTTAAAAAAAACACAACTGCATATAAGTTTTATTAAAAATTAATTATTTTGAAAATATGCACACAATACATCTTCACTGTAGGATAACCAGAAAATACAAACAAGCATTTTTAATTTAAGTAATTACTTCCTTTGGTTCTAATCACACTTGAAAGTTGTTCTAATTACTTACCTCCTCTAGCTCTGTCTTTGCCCATCCCAAGAAAATCACTTTTAAACTTTTGTTATTCCTGTTTTCCATTATAGTTATATGATACACACACACACGTGCACACATAGAGAAATGAAATTGTATATACCTTTGTAACTGGCTTTTTCTTATGCTTAAAATATTATTAAATAATTTTGACAGAATTTCATGAGCAACTTATACAATTGTAACCTGCTTTTTTCAACAGTTTAGTATAATGCCAAAAATACAGAAAAGTTGAAAAAAACCGTACAATGAATATCCATGGTCTTATGACCTAGATTCTGTAATGAACATTATTTTCAAAATTGCTTTATCATCTATCTGTTCATCTCCTTATGCATGTAGCAGTATGCATACATATACTAACACATTCAGATATATTTCCAAGTAAATTGCAATGCTTTTATTTAGTTGCAGATATTCGTTATGTGGCCTGGTTACCCATTCTGGTTACTTACATATCCTTTCCCAAATATACGTTATGGGAGCATTTTTTCATAGTCTTTGTTTACCCATTCATTCCTAAAGATGTCTTCAATGAAATTAGCTTCTAATTTCGATAAAGTCCAATTTATCAATATTTATAGCTAGTGTATTATGTTTTGTTTAAAAAAAAAAAAAAAAAAAAAACCTTTGTCTGGTCCTAAATATAGGATTTTAAATTTGCTCCTATTACATTTAATCTTGATGGTTTCAGCCTAGTATTCTAACCTGTCAAGATCATTTTGAGTCTAGCTCCTGTCTTCTGCTATAGTAAATATTACTTTCAGCTTTGTGTCACCTACAAATTTGACAAGTTACTGAATGTGGGACAGGAAAGTACCTCTTTCAAGTGTGATTAGAACCAGAGGTCACATTTCACCACCTTATTTTTCAGGATATCATAGAAGACAAAGTCAGTCTCTTCTGAAATCAGTAGCAAAGGGGACTGTTTGTGGCTGTGCCCCATTTTACTACACAAAAGCCATATTTCTGAGATTTGACTTTATAGCATTACCTTTTGACTTGTGGTTTTTGCTGCCTTTTTTGTAAATACATTTTTTTCTAGTCTGTCTCTTCTACTGTAAGTACCATCAAAGTGGTCAATCTGGCTCTTATCTATCAGGATATATCCATCAACACAGAGACATTCTTATGAATATTTATTGACCTTATTAATAAGAAAATCAACAAAAATCATTTATTTATTTACTATTTTCCCTAGAATTTTATTAGAAATTATTTATGTTCTTGGGCTGAATTTTAGGAAATTCATCCCTTTAACCTCTTAACATCTGTGGCATTTCTCTGAGTCATGTTATTTTAACTACCTTTTCTGATCTCTATCTTTTTTCTAAATATACGGATAATGAACGTTAGATGTATAAGCATTTTTTTAAGAACCTAGTGTTTCATTTTATTTTATCTGAAAACTTTAATTCATTTAAGGAAGCTAAATTTATTGAGCCCAATCTGAGCAGGCTCTATGCCTAGAGATAGGGAGAGAAAGGCAAAGTCCCTGCACACAAATTAGTTCACAGTTTAGCAGTACATGAGTCTATAGCTAATGGTTTGAAATGATTTTCTGTGTCCTTCTGTAATACTAAAGAAAAAATTTATTAAAATTGAGTCAAGCTCAGATCCATCAGCCATATATTTACTTACCATCTGACCTATTCTTCTAGCCCTCTCTTCCTTCTATAGGAAGTGTATTTAAGTGGAAAAGATCACTAAAAATCATATATATATGTATATATGTATACATATATACATATATATATAAATATATGTGTATATATAATCAAAATACTAGGATTTTGATTATATAAATATACATATATAAAAAATATATTTATAACCAGTAATGTAGTGATAAGTATATTTGAGATTTTTCATGTAGAAACCCATCTCAAAGTTTGGTGCCATATAGATAATTGGAAACAAGAAGACTTAGCTCCATCCCTGAATGAAAAATTGGTGTAAAGCCAAGTATAATATCCATAAAACTAGTAGCAAACTTGAAAGTGTTAGCCCCTGGTAAACTAATAATAAAATGAACTGAGACTCTTGAAATAGAGACCAAAAACCAAACCAAACTCACTGCTGTCCAGTCGGATCAGATTCATAGTGACTCCTTCTTGAGTTTCCAAAGTAGTATCATTAGGGAAAGTAGATTGCCCAACCTTCCTTTCAAGGAGTGTCTGGTGGGTTTGAACCACCAGTCTTAATATGGTGGCAATAAGGCAAATCCATGACAGTGTGATCTATCTTCAGCTAGACTTTGAACAAAATAAAGAGTTTAATTTGGTGTAGAGAAGGGATAAGAACATTCTAGATAGTAGGAAGGCATGAGCTAAGGCTCATATAGAGGGATAAGTTTGGCATATGAGCAGACTGACCAGAAAATATGTGTCTTCTCTTAGTGATTTGAGAAATATGACTGCAAGAGTTGTTGTTGAAGAGACTAATGGGGCCTTAAATGCCAGAATGTGGATTTTGTGATTGAGCTCATGAAATGCTTATATTCTTGCTTACAAGAATGACTTGTTCAAATCATAATATTTAAAACATACTGGTGCTATTTAATATAGGTGAAGGAGTCCCAGTGGCACAGTAGTCAAACCACTCAGCTGTAAACCAGAAGGTCAACAGTTTGAACACATTAATCATTCCATGAGAAAAAGATGTAGCTGTCTGCTTCCATAAAGATCACAGCATTTGAAAGCCTACGTTTTCCACCGGGGCAGTTCTGGTTTATTCTACAGGGTAGCTATGAGTTGCAATCTATACAATTACAATGGGTAATGTGGAGACAATGCAGAGAAAAGGCAGCTATGCAGTAACAATCGTAAAATAAAAATAATTAGTTCAAGCTAGTGACAGAAGACATGAGACATTAAAAGTAAGTATGGAGAAGGAAACCATAGACTAATTGGATATTGTGGTGAAATGGAGAAGTCACAAGCTTCTCTTAAATTTCAACTCTAGTGGACTAGGAAAAAAAAAATTCCCATTGTGTAGAATGGAATTGCATTGGGAAGGATGTTGATATGGTTTTACATATAATGAGATTGAGGTTATATTAATTACTATGGAAGAGGGGTCAGTGGGTTTGAGGATCTTATGAGAAGCCAATGCTAGAGAGAAAGATTTGAAGGTAATTTGCTTAAGGATAAAATATTACCTAATAAAATGCACAAACCCTTTCTGAAAAGCAGTAAAGAGGTGTAGAAAGTCAGTGATTATACTCCAGATAAAGGTCACTCTTGAGATCATGAAGAATGAGAGTTACTGAAGGAAACAGAGAAAGAGAAATTCATGAACTGAGAGAACAAATTTAGTGCAGTAATGCACAAACGAAAGGAAAAGACTGGTCAAAAAAAAAAAGTGTCAAAACATGTAAAGCAGAAGAGAGAAAGAGGCTATATGTGTGAGAAGGTGATCATGCTCTTTCCTACATAAGGAAACTGAAACACTCAGACCAAACTACTCTAATCTTACTCCTTGAAGTATGGAAAGCAAGCATGAAGATAAGTTGTTTGCTAATACACATTTGTGACAGTTTCCACTAGTCAATGGCAAAATGAGAATACAAAGATGGTAGTTACAGATGATAGTACAAGATTTTTTTTTTCAATTAAGTTCTACCTTTCATACCTTTCTAAATTAATCTATTCCCTCTATTTTTATGGAACTGTGGAGGCCATAGATATGATTGATGTATATTAAGTTGGGAAAATAAATGGCAACTACATAGTTTTGACTCTCCCTATTTTTATCAAAGTGAGGTCTGATAGTTCTGTGGTCATGTTTAAAATATCTCCTAAATTCTTTTCTACCACTTGTCTGTCAGTTTGTCATCCTATGGTGGCTTCTGTGTTACAATGAGACTGGAAGTTATGCCACCGATATTTCAAGTACCAGCAGGGTCAACTTTTGTGGACAGGTTCCAGACTAATCAGAGCTTCCAGACTACAACAGACTGGGAAGAAAGATGGGGTCATCAATGTCTGAAAAAAATCAGCCACTGAAAACCTTATGAATAGCAATGAAACACTGTGTGACATACTACTGGAAAACTTTATGTATCGCAGTGTAAACTTGTGTGGTAATAATACCAGAAGATGACCCGTCAGGTTGGAAGGCAATCAAAATAGGACTGGGAAAGAACTGTCTTCTTAATGACATGGCTGGAATAAAGCTTTGGGGACTTTCATTTGCTGATGGGGCATGATTGAAAATAAGAAAAAAAATCTGCAAACATTCATTAATAGTTGTAACGTGGAATGTGGGAAGTATGAATCTAGGGAAATTGGAAGTTGTTGGAAATGAAATGGGACTCATAAAGATCACTACTCTAGGCAGGCATTCCAAAATGAAACTCACTGTTTTCAAGTTGTATCCAATACATAGTGACCCCTTCTTGGGTTTTTGAGGCAGTATCTCTACGGAAGTAGATTGCCCAAACTTCCTTTGGAGGAGTGGTTAGTAGGTTTGAACCACCAGCCTTCTGGTTAGCAGTCAAATGCCTTAGGCACTATACCCCCAGAGCTCCTTCATGAGCTGAAATAGACTAGTGGCCATTTTGAATCAGACAATCATATGGTCTGCTATGGTAGGAATGACAAATTGAAGAACAATGGCATTGCATTCATCATCAAAAAGAATGTTGAAGATCTATTCCGAAGAACAAAGCTGTTGGTGATAGGATAATATCCATATGCCTACAAGGAAGACCAGTTAATAATACTATTATTCAAATTTATGCACCAACCACTAAATCCAAAGATGAAGAAATTGAATATTTTTACCAACTTCTGCAGCCTGAAATTGATCAAATGTGCAATAAATTCATTGATAATTTCTGGTGATTGGAAAGCCAAAACTGGAAACAAAGAAGAAACACTAGTAATTGGACAATACAGCTTTGTTGAAAAAAATAACTCTGGAGACTTCATCATAGAATTTTGAAAGACCAACTACTTATTCCTTACAAATACCATTTTCAACAACATAAATGGCAACTATACATGTGGACCTTGCCAGATGGAATACATGGGAATCAAATTGACTGCATCTGTGGAAAGAGGCAAAGGAGAAGCACAATATCATCAGTCAGAACAAGGCCAGAGGCCAACAGTGGAACAGACCATCAATTGCTCATATGAAAGTTTAAGTTGAAGCTGAAGAAAATTAAAACAAGTCCACAAGAGCCAAAATATGACCTTGATTATATCCCACATACATGTACAGACCATGTGAAAAACAAATTTGACACATTGAACACCAATGATTGAAGAGCAGAAGAGTAGTGGGATAACATCAAAAATATCATACATAAAGAAAGCAAAATGTCATTAAAAAGAGAATAAAGGAAGAAAAGACCAAAATGGATGTCAGAAAAGACTTTGAAACTTATTCTTGAATGTAGAGCTAAAACATGGAAGAAATTATGAAGTGAAAGAATTGAAGACAAGATTTCTAAGGACAATGCGAGAAGACAAAGAATTAAAAATTATGAATTTGGACATTTCTGCAATTAGAATTAATTAGAATAAGAAAACCAAAAGGGAAGAACACACTGGGCATTTCTCAAGCTGAAAGAATTGAGGAACAAATCCAAGCCTCGAGTTGCAATATTGAAAGATTCTGTGGGCAAAATATTGAGTGATGCAGGAAGCATCCAAAGAAGATGGAAGAAATACACAGAGTCAGTGTACCAAAAAGAATTGGTTGACATTCACCCATTTCAGGAGGTAGCATATGATCAAGAGCTAATGGCATTGAAGAAATAAGTCCAAGCTGCACTGAAGGCATTGGTGAAAAACAAGGCTCCAGGAATTGATGGAATACGAGTGAGATGTTTCAGCAGATGGATGTAGCACTGAAGGAGTTCTCATTTATGCTAAGAAATTTGGAAGACAGATACCTGGGCCACCAACTGGAAGAGATCTCTATTTGTGCTCATTTCAAAGAAAGGTGATCCAACAGAATGTGGAAATTATTGAACACATAAAGTTCAATAATTAATGAACATTAATTATTGTTAATAATTAACATAATTATTAATTATTAATGACATTAATATCATTAATATCACAATCAAGTAAAATTTTGCTGAAGATAATAAAACTATGCTTGCTACAGTATATTGACAGGGAACTGCCAGAAATTCATACTGGATTCAGAACAGGACATGGAACTAGGGATATCATTGCTGATGTCTGTTAGATCTTGGTTGAAAGCAAAGAATACCAGGAAGTATTTATCTGTGTTTTATTGACTATGCAAAGCTATTCAACTTTTTAAATCATAACAAATTATGCATTGTGAAGAATGGGAATTCCAGAATAATTGATTATGCTCATGAGGAAGCTGTGCATGACTGAGAGGCAGTTGATCAAACAGAGGAAACACTGAATGGTTTAAAATGAGGAAAGATGCATGTCAGAGGTTTAGCCTTTCACCATACTTATTCAGTCTGCATGGTGAGCAAATAATCTGAGAAGATAATAAAGAAGAATGCTGCATCAGGACTGTCAGAAGATTCATTACCACCCTGTGATATGCAGATGACACAACCTTGCTTCCTGGCAGTAAAGAAGACTGGAAGCACTTACTGGTGAAGATTAAAGACTACAGGATTCAGTATGAATTGCACCTCAACATAAAACTCACAATTGGTCCAATAAGCAACATCACAATAAATGGAAAAGATTGATGTTTTCTGGGATTTCATTTTACTGATAGCCACCATCAACATCCATTGAAGCAGTAGTCAAGAAATCAGAGGACATACTGCATTTGGGCAAATCTCCTGCAGAAGATTTTTTTTTTAATTGTTAAAGAGCAAAGATATCACTTTGAAGACAAAGTTACAGCTGACTCAAGCCATGGTATATTCAATGGCCTCATACATATGTGAGAACTAGACAATGAATACAGAAAATAAAAAGAAGAATTGATGCATATGAATTGGTGTGTTGGTAAGGAATATTGAAAAAATCATGGACTGCCAGAAAAACAAACAAATTTGTTATGGAAGAAGTACAGGCAGCATGCTCCTTAGAAGCAACAACAGCCAGACTTTGTCTCATGTTTTGGTCATGTTGTCAGAAGGAGCCAGTGCTTGAAGAAGGATATCGTGCTTAGTAAAGTAGAGGGTCAGTGAAAAAGGAAATGGAGTGATACAGTGGCTACAACTATGGGTGCAAACATAACAAAGATTGTGAGGGTGGAGCAGGACCAGGCAGTGTTTCATTCTGCTGTACTCTGGACCACTATGAATTAGAACCAATTCGATAGCACTTAGCAACAACAACAAACTCTTTTCAGAATCTCCTATAGACACATTGGTTTTCATTATTTTCAGTGTTGATAAAAAGGTATTCTAGAAATGTGTTTGTCTCTAATGGATATTGCTTGAATAAAATTATAATCTCATAAATTTACTTGAAGAAAAAGATCTCATTGGATATGTTATCTGTTAGAAAATAAGTCATGTTAGCTATTGGTTAGAGTCTCTGGGGATGCAAATGGGTAATGTCTTCAGCTGCTAATGGAAAGATTGTGATTTCAGGTCTACCCAGAAGCATCTTATGAGAAAGGCTTGGCCATCTACTTCCAAAAAATCAGCCACTGAAAACACTGTGTAGCACAGTTCTACTTTGACACACATGGGGTTGCTATGAGTTTGAATTGATTAAATGGGAATAGTTTAGCTGTATGTCATAGGGTATTAGATCATTTTGTTAGTCTTTAAAAAACTTATTCTTTAGTCATGGACAGAGCTCCCTGGTGACCTCCAAACAGAAGATCTTTCCTACTGTGGCAGTTAAGGTTGTGTGTCAACTTGGCTGGGCTATGATTCTAAGTGGCTTGGCAGTTGGATGTAGGTATTGCCCATGGTGAAATTGGAATCACCTCTATGGTAGAATCTGCTGTGAGACATTAATCAGTGGAAAAGGAACTGTCTTTGGGATGTGGCCTGTTTCCAGTATATATGGAGAAACTTTGATGAAGGTTTCTAGCTCTTTGGCAAATTTTGGATCTTGCATTTGGCTGATTCTTCATCTTCAGTGTCTGAATTTGAACCAGTGATCTTCCATTTTGTCTGTTGATCTTGAGATTGTGTCATCTTACCTGAAAACCATGGGTTCATCAGCCTCAGCAGCCTGCAGCTACCTGAGATAGGAGATACCTCCAGCTCCAGTGGGTCTCCAACGAGTCAGAGCTGAAGCCCAACACTGAAGAGTCTTCATCCAGCCCCTAGAGCTGTTGTTGTTGTTGTTAAGTGCCATCGAGTCGTTTCCGACTCATAGCGACCCCATGCACAGCAGAAGGAAACACTGCCCGATCCCGCGCCAGCCCCAC
>NW_006921782.1:6062843-6117733 GCF_000298275.1 Orycteropus afer afer | reverse complement strand
GCTCCCGGAGACCCGGTCCCTCTCAGGAGGGTAACAAGGGAGCCGTCTGAGCACTAGGAACTGGGTTTTACCCCTTTCTCCTGCTCTTCTGAATTCAGACTTGTAGCCTCCTAAACTGTAAGATAATAAATTCCTGTTTGTTAAAGCCATATGCTTGTGGTATTTCTGTTACAGCAGCAGTAGAGAACCAAGACACCTACATAGAGGTATTCCATGCAGGCAGAGCTAGAAGTCCTGGTGGCACTTTCAGATGGTGAAGATAAATTGATGGGAAATATAAATGGGTGGGAAAGCACTTCCTGTATTGGAAGACTATGTTATTGTTTTTGCTATGGGCCGTCTAGTCGGCCCCGACTCCTAGCGAACACTTCTTGGGTTTCCGAGGCGGTATCACTACGGAAGTAGATTGCCCAACCTTCCTTCCAATGAGTGGCTGGTGGGTTTGAACTGCCAGCCTTCTGGTTAGCAGTCAAGTGCCTTAGGCACTATGCTACCAACACTCCTTTTGGAAGACTATACACAACCAAAACCAAACTCATTGTTGTTGAGTCAATTCTGACTCATAGAGACCGTATAGGTTAGACTGGAACTGCCTTATAAGATTTCCAAGGCTGTAATCTTATCAAAGCAGACTTCCACATCTTTTTCCCACAGAGTAGCTGTTGGGTTCAAACTACTGACCTTTTGTTTAGCAGCCTTCTGTACCAGGGCTCCTTGAAGGATACACTGTCAGCATAATTTTCTCTAGTTCCTTTGTTAATGACAGATAAACTTGAACTGATAGAGTTAGAACCACTTATTTTGATGGCAATAACTGGAGGCCTAGAGTGACTATGTCTTTTAACCTCTCGGTCCTTTTCACTCAAACATTTGGATAAAACTGCTTTAAGTTCTATGTATTTCAAAGATCAGTATAATTGGTGTCCACTGCCCCTTGCATGTGACTGAACAAAACTTAGTAACATCCATGTCGGTCAAGTAAATGGCCTGATCTTCCCATACTGGCTACTGAAGCTCAGAGAGGTGAACTGACGCATTAAAGGGAACACAGCAGATACATGTTGGAGCAGGAAAAATAAACCAGCACTTAAGTTGTTATTCAGACAATGGATTTAATAGAGCAGTCTTCAAATCAATGGGTGGAATTCATGTAGGGTCACTACATTAAAATTATTTCCAGAAGGCACTGTGTGAATCATCACATGCAAAAATCCTCCCATCAGAAAACACACTTCACTTGTTGCTTAGTGGTAGAACATGAGAATCAGCCATGTGTTCTCAGAAAAGGGGATTCTCAGAAAAAGATCCCAGCCAGTTATTTTCTGGTTTATTTGAAATTACTAATGGAAAGTCAGGAAGATGGGTAAGACTTTAATTCAAAGGGAGCAGGACTGACTGGTTTCTTGACCCAGGCAATGCATCAGTTTTCACCCTTACCTGTGACACAAACTGCTCATTTATTAGCTGTAGCATTCCCCTCTCTGTATTCTTACTGTGTACTAGCAGCAGCTGACACACAGAAAAGAAAGGAAGAGAAAGAGAACAAGTTGTCAGGGAGTCAATATATTTCAGTGTTTTATTACTACGGAACTCTAGCAGCATTTAGTTGGTGAGTCTGAACAGAGAATGAGTATTTCTAAAGTGACTCACATATCAGGGGAAATGATTAAGGCACAACAACAATAAAAACAACAACAAAATCCATGGATTAATTAGCAGGTCAATGATGATTGAGTGGCTATTAGTAAATTACATGGTTTGCATTCAAGAGGAAGGATTCATCTTTGACATTTTCCAGCTTGGGTGACTTGTGTGTTAGAATTCCAGTTCAGTGAAAAGAGATTCCCATTGATTGGTTGATTGTAATGAGATCAGAAAAGATATTACCTGAATTTCCATCAGTTCTACACATTCAAGACTTAATCTTGTTTTCTGTCAGTGATACATCCCTCTTGCTATAGTTACTGACAAGGGGATTTGAAAGACTTGATTAATAATGAAGAAAGAAACCAATGCTAAAGATGCTATGAGAGAGTAGAGAAATTAGGGTCAGCAAAATAAGACAAGTATTTATTGCTAAGAGGGGCAAACATGTTCTAGGAGAGTAACTATTTTTTTAGAAGGGATACAAGTTTAATGAAGGAGAGAAGTAATAGATTCACCAAGATGTCCACAAATGTTTATGAAGGTCCTATTATATGCTAAAGAGGCTCTGGTGGCGTATTGCCTAAGGCATTTGACTGCTAGCAAGAAGGCTGGCCATTCAATCCCACCAGCCACTCTTCAGAAGGAAGATTGGGCAATCTACTTCCGTAGTGATACTGCCTTGGAAACCCAAGGAGAAGTCACTAAGAGTCAGATCCCACTCGCTGGCAGTGAGTTTTGTTTTTAGTTTTATTATATGCAGAAGATCCTTCTAAATACTTAGGAAATCACACACACACACACACATATATATGTGAGTGTGTAAGTATAATTTATATAATATATATTTGTATATATGTGTGTATCCAACACTCATCTGTCAGTTTGTCATACTGTGGTTTGACATGTTGCTTTGAGGCTGGAAGCTATGCCATTGGTATGTCAAATAACAGATTTGGACAGATTTCAGTGGAGCTTCCAAACTAAGACAGATTGGAAAGAAGGACCTGTTGATCTACTACTGAAAAAAATGACAATGAAGCCCTCAGGTTGGAAGGTACTCAAAATACAACTGAGAATGGAGTAAAGCTTCAAGGATCTTCATTTGCTGGTGAGACATGACTCAAAATGAGAAGAAACACCTGAAAATATCCATTAGTAACTGGAATATGGAATGTATGAAATATGAATCTGGGAAAATCAAAAGTTGTCAAAAATGAAACAGAGCACTGAAAATCAATATCCTAGGCATTAGGAAGCTGAAATGGGTTGATATTGCCCATTTTGAATCAGATAATTATATTGTCTACTATGTTGGGAATGGCAAATTGAAGAAGAATGGTGTTCCATTTATTGTCAAAAAGAACATTTCAAGATATATCCTGAAGTACAACATTGTCAGTGATAGGATAATATCTATATTTCTACAAAGAAGACCAAAAAACTAGACACTAATGAGGAACACAGCCTCAGGATTGGAGGAAGATTCATTAACAACCAGTGATAGCCAAATGATAAACTTGCTTGGTGAAAGCAAAGAAGACTTGAAGCACTTACAGATGAAAATCAAAAACTACACACTTCAGAATGGATTTTACCTCAATATAAAGAAAACTAAAAATCTCACAACAGGACTAATAAGCAACATCCTGGTCAATGGAGAAGAATTTGAACTTGTCATGGATTTCAGTCTTCTTGGATTTATAGTCAATGCCTTGGAAGCAGCAGTCAGAACATAAAAGGATTGAGCAAATCTGCTGGAAAAGACCTTTAAAGTGTTAAAAAGTAAAGATGTCACTCTGAGGACTAAAGTATACTTGAACAAAGTCATGGTACTTTCAATAGCCTCATATGTATGTGAAAGCTGGAAGACCAAAGAAGGATTGATCCTTTGAATTATGGTGTTGACAAAGTATACTGAATATACCATGGACTTCCAGAAGAACAAACAAATCTGGCTTGGAAGAAGTACATCCAGGAGACTCCTTGGAAGGAAGATGGCAAGACTTCATTTCGTATACTTTGGGCATAGTATGAGGAAGGAACAGTCCCTGGAAAAAGACATCATCCATGCTTGTTAAAGTAGAGTACCAGCAAAAAAAAAGAGGAAGACCCTTGATAAGGTGGATTGACACAGTGGCTACAATGGGCTCAAACATAGCAGCAATTGTGAGGATAGAGCAGGACCAGGCAATGTTTCATTCTGTGGTACATTAGGTTGCTATGAGTTGAGATTGACTCGACAGCACCTAACAGCAGCAACATATGTGTGTATATATATAATACATAAAAGATGTCTTCTCCTTGAATCATAACTATGTAAGTAAATTAACTAATATGGTAGGAAATGAAAAGTATATGGATAAAAGAAAAAGTAGAGTAAGTTAGGAATTCTGGGAATTCAAAGTTAAAATTTTAGCAAAGTGTTGAAGAGGTGAGAAAGTTTAGTCATGCAAATATGTGAAGGAAGACTTACTCAAATGGAGGTAATAGCTATTGCATATGTCCTGCAATGCAGGTTCTGTGTGTTTGGGGAGTTAGAAGTACATACAGTAAAGACACCAGTGGGCAGTGGGAAAGTAGAAGGAAATGAGGCCAGAAAGGTTACAGGGATCAAATGGTATATATTTTGGCTAGCCTTTTTAAAGACCAGATTTTTCTAATTGAGACACATTGCAGGGTCCTTCTCTTCAACACAGGTACAAAAGGAGCAAAACATACGATAGTCCTAATGAGAGATGGTATTGCAATAATATAACGGGCAGGATTAATCAGAAAGAAAGAATTATCTTGAGGCTTTTCTTATGAATGCAGTGAAGAGAAAACAACTAAGAGAGACATTTCTGTATACAGGGAAACTCTGCTCTAGGAACAGGGAGTCAACTAGATTGCACTAATATGTGTAATCAAGTTGTCAAGCTTTAGCTCTGCATCTACACAAGCAGTGCCTAGAACATTTTATCTCAGTTCCAAATGACTTTTTATGCCCATTAAAATGTTGTTTTCATTTCAATTAATAAGTCAGCCAATAATTATGAAATAGAACTTTGGCTGACAGCGATTTCTAGAAGGCAGCTTGAAAAGACCTAGAAAGTAGAGAAAAGAAATATAGGGGAAATTCCTTGGCTAGAACTTGATGATGGTAAATCAGAGGTTTGAAGATACCGAGACTCAACCATGTCATGTAATTTCCTTTATGCTCCTTATGATTAAAAGGAAATGGAGTTACTCTGGGAAGAAATTAGATTGGAGATGACTTTTGGGTTCCTTTTTGTCTAAAGCTGGAGCAAAGTGGTTGAAGAGAGCCATCTTTGGACTCTCTTGGTTTAAATCTCTACTCCTCCATATATGTAACTTCTTTCCCAGCAGTATAAACAATGTCCCTTCTTACTATGTAATTGTGTTTGTGTTTAATGTAAGTTTTATTTCATTTAAATAAAAAGTTATTCTAGGTGATGTTTCTGGACTGTTCATATCCAATCCAAAGATTTATATCTGCTTGGTTGTATTGTACCAAGAATGATTTCTCTTCTTCAATACATAAAGTTCTAGAAGTAACTTGGAACCTATACCATAGCTATGGTTTTAGATTGATGTACCACATATTACAGAGTTGTTATAGTGTTGAATTCTTTGGATAAGGCTTTCAAATAATTTCTATGCAATTGAACAGCTTGCTGTTCATCTTTGAACTCAGGCAGGATCTATAAATGTACCATCCCAGATAAGAGAAAGAGTAATGTTTCTTGTTAAACCTCTTCAATTAACTAAGCAAAAGCAAATGATCAGTCATTTGGCCTCAAAAGTTAACTTCTTTACATCAGCTGAGTGCCTAAGGCATTTGGACTGCTAACCAGAAGGTTGGCAGTTCAAACCCACCAGCCACTCCTCAGGAGGAAGACTGGGCAACCTACTTCTGCACAGATACAGCTTCAGAAACCCAAGGAGGTGTCTCTATGAGTCAGATTTGACTCAATGGTGGTGAGTGAGTGAGATATCAATAATTATTTGCATGGCAGGTAGGACAGCAGGAAATAATAAGATACTATTATTCTCAGAAGGAAGGTTGGGCAAACTACTTCTGTAGTGATACTGCCTCGGAAACACAAGGAGGGGTCGCTGTGAGTCCGGTCTGACTCGGTGGCAAACAACAACAACAACATTAAGTGAGGATATTTCCTTTTTCCTTCTCTCCTATGGTATAACCAGTTTGTTCTTTCTTTAGGGTATCAGGCTACCTGATAAAGACCCAGCAAATGTTTAGGAAAATGATTCCTTCTCTTGCCACTGGAAAGCAAAACACAATTACATAGAGATTATTGTACTGCAACTCTCTTCTCACCTTTCTGTAAAGGTGGAAACTGGCCTCAACTTTCTGTCTTGAAATCTTATTCTCTTTTGGTTGCTCCAATTTAAAAATGTTATTAAATGTCAAATAATGTACATAAGACAAATAGGGCTTATTTTGGACAATTGTACATATGGAAGTTCCTCTGCAGAGCCATTTGAAATAATATTGGTGTCAATGGTCCCTAGAACTATGACACTACCCCACTACTAAGTCCATTAAGTTGTAGTCTCCTAAATCCACCAGGCTAATTAGGTGATGCAATTTTCCCACAAAATTACAAGACTAGCTTATAAAATTTGGGGATAGTGTGCTGACCCTGTAATCCCTTGCATCTTGAGAGTAGGTAGCATAGAAACAATCGATTCAGTTCAATAAGTTTTTGCAAAAGCTTGTATAAGCTTAACTCCTCTTCATATGGCAACATCGGCAATCTCTTCATAGGACCCCTCTCACTATCACTATTAAAATCTATATGCAAGTCTAAGCAATGGGAGGGAGTAGAGGAAATATAGGAGTAATTAATTTGCATTGGTTATAGTTTCCCCACTTCAACTGTGTGTGTTTGCCAAGTTTTTATCACGAAATTGTGTGGATTTTAAATACATCTAGCTAAGGTGCACTGATCCATGTTTGAAAGAGCTTTCAGGGTCAGGGCCTCTCAACCTTCTGGTGTGAAAAAAATTGATGATGAGCATCATGCGTGTTCTTTAGTGTTTATTATCTAACTACACAACATTCATAAAAATAGGTTGTAATTTGTTCGAAAATCGGAGGGACATGTAGGATGTCACAAACAGAAACTATCTTATCGCCAGCAAGGAAAAATTTCTTCTTAACTCATAAAGCATGGGCTGCAATTTTTATGGAAGCAGACTGTAATGTCTTTTTCCCACAGAGTAGCTGATGGGTTCGAACTGCCAACCTTTTTGTTAGCAGCCACGTCTTTAACCACTGCACCACCAGGGGTCCTTAGGATGTCACAGGATATAAAATGCATTTTATAAAACAATGTAATATGAAGGCCAAAGTGGGTTTATAAGATATTATGTTCATGCTCCTTTTGACGAGTTTCAACTCCAGCTCACCCTGATTTTTCTTTTGCTATTATTCTATTTCCAAGAGCAGGTCAGCAATAGGCCTTCATCAGTCACAGGGCTGTGATCCTCTGCCTTGCTTCTCCAATTTTCAGGACAGGAATGTCAGTTCAGAAAAATGGTGAGCTGTGGAGGGAAGCTGAAAGAGAATTGTGAGTCACATCAACTTCTCAGTCTCTTCTTAGCTAAAATCATTTGAAATCCCAATTGGACACAGAAAGGGCAAGACAGTCTTCCAATGGCCTTTTAAAAATCCCACTGGGCTGAGATGGAGGGAGCATGGATATCATCTATCACATCAAGTGAGGAGTGAAGTGGTCCCTCACTGCTCCACCTCCAAAAAAAAAAAAAAAAACTAGTTAAAAAATAAAAACCAATAATAATAATAATATAGTGTTTCTGGACGTGGTTTCTTCCATTCATTCTCTAAAAATACTCTTAATCATTTGCTATGAGTCAAGAGAAGAGATAACTCGCAAGAGATATTTAAGAGAAACTTTGAAAAATCACACAATCATGTGAATGTTTTCAGAGTTTTGTGTTAGTATATTTTATGAATTAAAAATGAATTACTCTGTTGCCTTAAAGAAATTGATTTTCTCAGAATGATTCAAGACAATTCCTTTCTTTTCCTATTCCTCTCTGATAAATTGTCTTTTTGTCAAATTAAGGCAAAGGAGGATTTTGTTTTTGTTTTTTTCTGAAGAGTTTGAAGTACCTGGCCAACACTCTGTTAAAGTAATTTCCATGAATAATATTAGGTGGACAATAAATCATTTTGTGTGACACAATGCATTTCATTTCTAATGAATTTCCTAAAATTCAACAGGCATTCTTAACTACCTGTAAGATATGAGACATTATGCTTGAAATTCCAAGATGAGCAAGATATGTTTGCATGTCTCAAGCAACAAGCTATTCATAATCAAGTATGTGGGATTTGACAGTGGGAAAATCACTAAAGAAAAACAATAGTCTAATAGAGCTTGGGCAATTTGAAATTGATGATATCAGTGATTTCATTTAAATCACCAAGCAATTATAAAGTGTAGGATCTGTTGATTGGTATTTTTTTTAAAAGGATATGCTGAGCAGTAATAAGTATTGTAGTCAATTTAATTACCAATCTCCTGAGCCATTTTTCTTTTTCATTTTGTATTAGTTTCCATTCTTGAATGAAAAATGCTTTCTTTACTGCAGTTTTCTTGAGTTGGTTGCTTCAGAAAGTTTAATTCTACCCTGCTTGACTATGGTGTATGAATGTGTGTGTGTGTGTGTATGGATGGGTGTGTGAGGGCAATTATTAATAGAGCAAGCTGTAATGGAAACACCTGCTTGTTTTTGATTCTCTTAATGAATTGTCTTGGCATTACTAAATACCACCACAAACCAATTAAGATATGCTGTGTATAGTCATGCACTGACATTGCTTTCTAAAAGTAGGCCACTTCTTTTTCTAATCCATTTGAGAATTGTATATGCATATATTATGCATATTCCACTTATAGGAAAATATCAGTAACTCATATTTTATTAACACCTCACAGTTCATGAAGTGCTTTCTGTACCATAGCCTACGTCTTACAAATTTTATCACTATAAATTGATCAAGCCGGAAGCCTTGGCATCTCTTTTATTATTGCCCATCTTTCACCCACGTTCAACCTATATCGAAAGTTAAGTCAGTTTTATCATCTTAGCATCTCTTCAATCTGCCTACTTCTTTCCATCCCCTTGGCCATTATCTTGGTTAAGGTTGCTTTAATTTCTTCCTCAGCTTAATGCTATACAACTTCTAATTGGTTTCCATGCCTCCACTGCCACACTTGCCCCTTCGTATCCATCTCTCTACATGCAGCCAGAGTAATCTTCTAAAACGCCAGTCTTACTAAAATATATTGTTGACCCCCGATTGCTCTTAGAATAAATTCCTATCTCCTTAAGCTGGGCTACAAGGCCCTGTTTGATTTAGACCCTTTCTTATTTCTAGGTTTATCTATTTGCCATATACCCATAATTCACTACCAGTCATGCAGAATTATTAGATTGGATCATATGAAATTGCTCCTACTCGACCAATTTGAACAGCAAATATGACAATTTTGTTATGGTTCAAACTAAAATAGGTCAGGTTTTGTGCGTGTGTGTGTGTATGTGTGTCCTCATATATCCTCTTGTTTCCACCTCAATATATTTTCCCTGGTTCTTTACATGCACAACTCCTACTCAGTCATTCAGATTTGAATCAAGACTTAATTCATCTTGAGAACTCCTGCCTGATTTTATCATTTCCTTTTCTAGTTTTAATAGATATTCCTATTTTGTGATTCTTGTAAAAATTGGTTTTATTGAACAACATTTCAATTACCCTTTGTTTCTGTGTTTTAGCACTTTATATAAGGTCCATGAGGACATATGAGAGGCTTATTTTGCTCACAAATGTATCCCAAATTGTACCCTAGTTACATACAATGTCACTACTATTGGGAGAAGCTGATTGAAGTATACACAGAGCTCTATGATTATTTTTATGACTTCCTATGCATCTATAATGATTTAAAATTAAAAAAAGAAGTTTAAAAAGTCATAATGTAGTCAGACTAACTACGGTAATTTCCATTTCCATATGAAGAAAGCAGAGTTTAGAGAGGTAATTTGTATAAGGTCACATAGCTAGTACTTGATAGACACATGGTGCAGGCCCTTTAGGTGGAGCCATTCAGAGGTATTTTCCTCTGCTGGATTTTCATGTGGACCTAGCACCATATTTTGTCTTGGAACATCTTAAAAGCTCTGTGCCAGGACATCTACCTTCTATCTTCTGTTTGTGACTATTTCCCTAAACTAAGAACCTGAGCAAAACTGAAGCAGGACAACACCTTTATGTCTGTCCCCTAAAATCTAGAGTCAGATCATTCTTTCTCTTTGGTCTGACCTGGCCTTCCATTGCTTATGAATTAGTTAATTTATCATTGATCCACCAATATTCATTGAAATGTTCCTTATCCTAGATAATTCTCTGGAAATTGGGGAAAGAACAAGGAATAACATGCAGATTTGCTTTCAGAGAGTCATAGTCTACTCAGGTGGCCTACAAAAGGATAGTTAACTATAGAGTAGTGTCACAACTACTGTTTTAGAAGGGAGCTAGGCAGTTCTACTCTGTCCTAAAGGGTCATTGGGGTCACTGTGAGTCAGAATTGACTCAACGACATGTTTTTTCTTTTTTTTTTTAGACATAGGCCCATGGGTAATGCAAATATTTAAGTATTTGATTACTAACAGAGAGGTGGGTAGTTCGAATCTACCCATAGTTTTCTCAGCAGAAAGGCCTGGTGATCTACTTCTGAAAGGTCACATCCTCCAAAATTGGTTTTATTGAACACTGTTTAAAAGTTAACACTGTTTAAAAGTTATACTCCAAAACACTGTTTAAAAGTTATACTCTGCACACATGGGGTCACCATGAGCTGGAATCAACTCAAGGACAACTGGTACTAGTAGGCACATAGGAAGAACATACAACTTGGGCTAGAAATGTGTAGAGAAGCTTCTTCAAAGAGGTTATTTCAAAATAGATTTCTAAAGATTAGATAACCAGAAAGAATTGCAGGTATCCTAGAAGTAAGTGGTTCCATGCTGGGATTGGAAGAGAAGAGCTGAGAGGAGGATCACGCACAAAAATTTTGAGGCAGGGAAAACCAAAAGTAGAAGCAATCTTCCAATGAGTAGTTACCTTTCTAATTCAAACAGCAGCAGCCCAGGCCTTTCCTTTCTAAAATAAATAAAATAAGATATTCTTTCATTTCTCCCACCTGAGCAAGGTGTGAAGAGGAGGTTGATCTTATTTTCCTTTTCCAAAGATAGGGAGCTCTGGTGACCCAGTGCCTAAGGCATTTGAATGCTAACCAGAAGGCTTACTGTTCAAACCCACCAGCCACTCCAGGGTCACTATGAATCGAAATCAGCTAGATGGCAGTGATTATGGGTTTGGTTTCAAAGACAGGATATCACCTTTTCCACTTTGTCTGTGTAATCTATGAAACAAGTACTGATAGGGGAGAACCTTCTCTGAAAAGCAAAGAGATGGCAAAAGGGAGGAAATGAAAGGCAAGGGGCAAACATGATTTTCAAACTTCAAAGAATTAATTTTTTATCCTTCTTTTTTTTGCCCCCTCTAGGTAAGTGAAACTGATTTTTACAGCACAGCAACATGGCTTCCTGCACTGAGTATACTACAAAGTGACATCTCAGTACCTTCCATCACTTCTGTTTGATTCGTGAGTCTTCACCCAGAAGTGCTAAATAACCAATAAATAACACATAGTTCAAATATATTTAACTGGTTATATCTATGTCTCCATATAATGTTTAGTTATACTTTTTATATTATGGTAAAAATAGAATATTTTTAAAGGCAAGTTAATCTATTTAAGTCCAGGTATTTTTTACCAAAATCACCACTGAGGGGGATTACCATTTTCTTCTAGCAGTATCCACAATCGGTTTCCATTAAAAAGTGTCCTTCTCTAGTGGATTGTTCTTCACTTGGTTTACAGGAAATGATTTTGGAATTTCCAAGTATATGTCTCTCTTGTTTTCAATAGAGTTACCCTTCTCTGTGCATGATATGTATGTTTTGTCCCTTTCCTCTTTAAAAGGTAGACTTGAAGGTATGGGATTGCCATCATTTTTGGTGCAGTCTGACATTGGAATATTAAAATGTTTCATGGCTTCTTTCCCATTGGATTATCCAAATCTGCTTGGGAGGTCAGAGTTTTAGACTTAAAGAAAATGAGTGCTTAGCAGTACAGTGTAGAGTAGGATTTAGTTGGCAAGATGGGGGATAAATAATGAAAAGTATACTTGGGAGTTATTAAATATTTGAACAGTGACTGCTTCTACAAAATTGGCATTGACTCTTCTTGGCTTCTGGCCTGGGCTTGGCCATTCTCTTGGTTTTTGTCACTGAGCAATGCTTCAATTCCTCATCCTGTTTTTTCCAATTCAATTTTAATTTTCTGGATTGATAGCAGCAGCCATATTGTATTTGGGTATTTGCATTTAATGTGGGCATCTCAGATATTTCAAAGAATTGACATATGTGTAGCTTGAATGTAATTTGGTACAGGTGCCCCTGCCCTCAATAGGGAGGTGACACACCTCCTTATTGATAATAGTTATCCTAATTGATGGCGCTCATCAAGCCAGCCCCTCTGCTCACCCAATGGGAAGAGATTTTCTGAGGTACTGCTGATTCTCTCTTTGAATCCTGTCATCGATATCCATGTGTGAAATTATTAATTACAAAGTACAATAGAATGGTCTTGCAGTAAAAGACTTTTTTGCCCCTGAACAGCTTTACTTGAAGGTCACTGTTGGAATTGGCCTCTGTAATCTGTTATTATAAACTAAACATTTTATTTTGTTTCATTGTTAATTGAATACTTCATTCAATGATTTACTATTGTGTGTCAAAGAGGTCTTGCTATATATGGAATATGTAGGATGGACATATTGCTGTGCAGTGTGTAGCGTTTAATTTCATAAGTGGAAAGAGCCAAAGCACTTCTGTCATAGCAAGGAGCCACTGATTTTTGTATAAGTAATACTTGTTTAGCAGAGTGGAAAAAAGCATTAGCCTTAGAATCATAAACCCAGAGTATCAATTTAGAATCTTGATTTTTGCCTGTTTGTAATGTTGAACAACGCTTTTGTTGTTGTTGTTGTTGTTGAATGTTCTAGTTTTCATATATAAAATAAGTATAATGATAACTAATTTCTAAAGTTATGGTTAGTATGCTGATGATCACATTCATGAGATATGCTCAGCACATGATAATCAATGAATAATAACTGATATGATGATGATAGTGGTGGTGGTGGTGGTGGTGGTGATGGTGATGGTAATAATGGTTTGAGTGTAGAAATACCAATATCTTAGTTTCTTCTAGGCATTGTTTTTGCTCTGTGTTTATCATCTCCACTTAAATGTGGTAAACTACCTAAGAGAAATTTTTTATTGCCAAACTCTTGCTATTGTTTACAACATCTTGCAGAATAATGGTTCCATATTTTATTATATATTAGTCATAAAATCTCAGTGTAAGAGATCGAATTGTGATTCGTTGACAGTCAGGAGGAAGTGTTCTAAGAGCAAGTTCTGGCCTATGAATACTGAGATCTCAGCTTGGCTTTGGTGGCTGTCACCTGGATATGAAAAGCAAACTCACTGCAATCAAGTTGATTCCAACTCATAGTGACCCCTCCTTGGGTTTCTGAGGCAGTATCTATACAGAAGTAGATTGCCCAGTGTTCCTTCAGAGGAGTGGCTGGTGGGTTTGAACTGCCAGCCTCTGGTTAACAGTCTAATGCCTTAGGCACTGGGCCACCAGAGCTCCTATCACCTGGATAGGTGAACCAATAAGTAAAGAAAAGATGTGTCCAAAATGAAAACGAAGAGGCCCTTCCTGTATGTACTTCTCACTGCTGTTCTAAAGAACTGAGACATGATTTATTTTAATATTTTTGCCATGTTCTTAACTCCACTTTTGGCAAGGATAGTGATAATAACAACAGCTAATATTTACTTAGTACTATTCACCATCCAGGGAGCTCTGGTAGCGTAGTGCCTAAGGCACATGACTGCTAACTAGAAGGCTGGTGGTTCAAACCTACCAGCCACTCCTCAGAAGGAAGGTTGGGCAATCTACTTCCATTGTGATACCACCTCAGAAACCCAAGGAGGGGTCGCTATGAGTCAGGTCTCAACTTGAGGGCAAATAGCAACAACAATAACATTCACCATCCAAAGGAGCTCTGGTAGCACAGTGGCTAAGGTATCTAACTGCTAACCAGAAGGTTTGTGGTTCAAACCCATCAGCCACTCTGGAAGCAAGACTGGGAAGTCTACTTCCATAGAGATTTACCACCTGGGAAACCCAATGGGGGATGCTGTGAGTTGGAATTGACTCGAGTGCAGTGGGTTTGCTTTTTTTTTTTGATGTATTCACCATCCACTCCATGGGAGAAAGATGAGGCAGTCTGCTTCCTTAAAGATTTACACCCTTGGAAACCCTGTGAGACAGTTCTATTCTGCCCTGCAGGGTCACAATGAATAAGAATTGACTTGACGGCAGTGCGTTGGTGGTTTTTTTTTTTTTTTTTTGGGGGGGGGGTTCCTCTGTATTAATACTGTTCTACATGTTTTACATATGTTAACTCATTTAATCTTCACAACAAACATATAAAGTAGGTAGTGTTATTGACTTCACTTTTTAGATGTGAGACTGAGTCAGAGGTATTTTGAGTAATTTTCCCAAAATATGTGGTTTCTGAACCTGTGCTCTAAACCACTATGGATATTGGCTACAGGATTTAATAATAATAATGGCTGTTCATGTAAATACCTTTCTTCCTGACTTCCCTGTGATTAAAGGATTTGCTATTTCTTCCCCTATGAGCTCACTTTGGTGGTAGTATTACCTTATTAGCATCATCATTATCACTAGTAAGTTTTACATCCCGAATGATAAGCATACATTACATCACTTAACATAATAATGATTCAAAGATTGTATCTTTGAGGGGAGATACAATCAAGTCACTTATATAGTGACTTTACAAGTCTATGTGGTAGAGCTAGAGAGTGGAAGATCTAGATCTCTGTCAAGTCCACATCCTTATCTATCATGCTACATTAATCACTGTACGCATTGCCTAGAATACCCTGAGGGTATACCATGAGTATTCTGTGGCATATGAGGTAGGGGAACATGGGCATTTCAGTGATGCATCATCTGTGTGATCTTCAACTTGATATAGTGTCTCTTTATAGAGTAACTTTGTAACAGAGCCTGGATTCATGTATCCAGGGAAGTTCTGATAACAGGCATTGGATTTTATGTGTTTGCTGATGTTTTGGTTATGCAGAGCAAGATTCCATTGGACAACTGTATAGCACTATCATTTCATTCTATAAATGAGTATCATTCCAGTCTTTACAAAGATGTATCTGTAATTTGAATGTATCTCCAGGATCATGGTTTCGATTCAACTCATCTTTTTTCCATGATATCCCAGAATGGCAAAGTAGCAGAGACCACTTCAAAAATAGGATTCCCATTTTCATCCTCACCCAAAAGAAATTTCTAATTCCTCACAGTCTCCTTTCTTTTGATTAGGCTTTTTATTTTGTTTTGTTTTCAAATGGAAACTTTTAGAGGGACTGAATATGGATTCATGAGATATGCTTCCCCAAAATATTATTCTTTAGTTAATGCCTGTCTCCTTTGAACTGTGTCCTTTGAGTACAAGACCATGATATTTCTTAAACCTGTGTTTATCCTTCACACATTTGTTGGAATTAGTTTATGAAATTACTTCTCAGAAGGTATTTTGGTTAGGTCATGGGTAATTAGATCATGAAGGTCCAGTATGTCTTGGGAAATTTAGGAGGGAGAGATTGTTCTACCAGAAGGGAGAGGAGAGGACTGACTGCATAATGAAGTAGGAGGCATTTTATGTACTAGACAATTTTCCCTGGGGCCAGCTCCATATATGGTATCTGTCACACTTTACCTCTTTTTAAATAAGGCATAAAGTTTCTGGTAATAATGATCTGCTTTCAGAAAGTAGATGTATGATGAAATTGTCTGCCTCAGGCTCTCTGTATTGATTGTTTTCAGGAAAATGTATGATGAGCTAGGGACACATCTTAACACACATCACACAGTTAGTTCCAAACTGGATTTACTTTTTTTTTTTTCAATTCATTAGGCATTTTAGGTCAAGGTAGCAGTGGTGGTATAGGGGAATTGATAGTAAGGTAGATGTATGTGTTTTCATAGTTTGAAGATAGAAAAACAAAAAAACCTTGAAGTAATAATGAAATAAAAAGGTGCTTTTTAAAATTGTGTGTATACACACACACACACACACACACACACACACACACATATATATATATATATATATATAATCAAAGGACCCCTGATGGAGCAATAGTCAAGCACTAGACTCCTAACAGAAAGTTTGGCAGTTTGAACCCACCAGCTTCTCCCCTGGAGGAAGAAACTGGTGATCTGCTCCCATAAGATTATAGCCTAGAAAGCCTTGAGAGGCAGTTCTAGTCTGTCCTCTAGGATTGCTCTGAGTTGGAATCCTCTAGCTATCATACAACAACAACATACATAGATTTAGAGGCAGTGGTGGCTCAGTGGTAGAATTCTTGTCTTTCATAGGAAAGACCTGGGTTTAATACTTTGTCAATAAATTTCAAACACAGTCAATACTCTCCATCAGTGAAGGCTTTTGCATGGATGAATAGGTTTCAGTGGAGCTTCTATACTAAGATAAACTAGGAAAAAACCTGGCCATCTACTTCAGAAAATTAGTCACTGAAAACCCTGCATAACACAACAGTTCAATCCCAATGTGCATAAGATTGCCATGGGTTAGAGGCTGATTCAGTGGCAGCTAACAATAGCAATAATACACACATTCATGATTTTTATAGATTTCTCCATTTTGTCTCTTTTTCTAGAGACTGGATAGCCAAAGAAATCATGCATGTAATCACATGAGGAAATGGTCTACCTCTGACGAATATAGGAGGGGTCGCTTTGAGTCAGGTCCAACTTGACAGCACATAACAACAACAATATGTAGACATTAGGGATCGGAGAAAGAGAAGGGAATTCTCCAGTAGCTCTTGTTCTTATTGAGTAGAATAATGATAAAGGGATTGCACAGTGAAGTATCTTCTGTGAAAATAATACATTGATCTAAATATATTCAACTGATTTTTGACTTTATGCCTTACTTAAAAAGAGGTGAAGTGTGACAGATACCTACATGCAAACACCAAACACATATATACACAATTTTCCCCTAATGTTTAAAGATTAATATCTTGAACTTTGTAGATGTTATGTATATTTTATTTAATTTTCACTGATAAAATGTGTAGGATATATTCCAGTTGGTCTATATTTTTCAAGTTTGGACCCAGATTTAAGCTTACTGTTTCAAACATTGTCTGGCCAGGGCAACTCTAATTTACATAGTAAATAAGTGACTGTTAAAGGACCAGATAGCAGGTATCATGGCTCCTTTCCAGATGAGACTACTACTTCTGCTATACTTAATTTAGGCAGCAGGAACAAGTAGTGTAGGTCAAGGTGCATAGGTATACTGCAGTGAGATAGTTTCCATTCATATCTTGCTCCTCTACTTAGCAACTAAGTGACCTGAGACAAATTAGTTTACTTCTTTTGGCCTTTGTTTCTTCATCTCTAAAGTGGGAATATTAGTAATACAAAGCTCATATGATTAGTGTGGTGATACAATACGTGAATTTGTGGCAGTCATCAGAATATTCTCTGATCAAGAATATATGCTCAAGAAATATTAGTTATTATACTTAAGCCCCAAGCAGGAATTTCAAAAAAAAAGAAGAAAAAGAAAATAATCTATGTCAGGGTCTTTCTTATCATCAGTGTTAGCAAGAGAGCAGTCATCTTTTATTGGAAAAATAGTTCCTCTGAGGCCTTTCTGCTTCTGACAGTGGTGATGGCTCTATAGATTAATTATGGAACTTTACTTCTGCAAGGCACTACATTTTTAACATTCACATTTCTTCCTGAAGGAAAAGAAATATTTTTGACTTGAATTTTTAAACTATAATATTTAACTGCTGGTTTATACAATTAATCAAGTGTTTTCATAATCTGGTTACTCTCTTGGATTTGTAGAATTTCAAATTAGGTAAGCTAGAATTGTAAATTTCTTCTACATATCAATGCTGGGCCATATGTGTAAAGGGAAGTACAGAAAAACAAAAGAATTAGTTATATTGCTGAAGGGAAAAAAATCCACAATTCAGCATTGCTTCCATTAGTTGACTATTTTGGGTTTAAGGTTTATTCAGAATGAATAATTTAACAAATGCATATCATTCAACAGAGTCTTAAGTTTGTGAGGACCTCAAGTTCATCTAAACCAAAACATGTGTTGTTGAACCCAGTGTGTGGCATCTTCAGCTGGTGATGATGGTGATCATCTAGCCATGACTGAACAGATTCCTGATTACCAAGGCAGACACCATTCTGTTTTGGGATGAGTACGTTAGAAATTCTTCCATATTTAGACCTGTGTCTCTCTTCTGTGTGGAATTATGGGTGGTGCAAATGGTTAAGCATTTGGCTACTAACCAAAAGGTGAGCCATTTGAAACCTTTAGAGGTACTTTGGAAGAAAAGACTTGATGATCTACTTCTGAAAGGTTATGGCCATTGAAAGCCTTATGGACCACAGTTCTACTCTGACACACATAGGGTTGCCATGAGTTAGAATCAACTTGACAGCAACTGTTTTTCTTTCTTCTGTAGTTTTCACCTTTGGCCCTTCTCCTCTATGAGATCATCAATTCTAGCTTTAAAATTCTATTCTAAAATATTGAATGTGTTTCTCACTGCCTTTCTTGCAATGATAAGTTTCAAATTTGCCAAATGATCTCATTAATTATATATATATCCTCGAAATATCATCTAATTAATAGGAGATTTACTTGAGAACCCAAACAACTTTATAGCACAATGCCACTATATTTGCAAAAGGGCACAGTCTTAGTATTTTCTTGGGGGTACAGGGAAGATAGACTATTCAACATTCCCTGGCAGCATTTGGATCTGATTTTGACAGGGCCAAGTTATGCCCAGACAAATAACTATAGATTTTAGCTTTTTCAGAAAAGTGTCACAGGACTCTACTTCTTCAAATTTAGTCTTATTTTACACTTTGAAGTAATCACCTTTTATATTCTTAAGAATGATCTTCCCTGAAGAGCTTCTGGATTGAAGATTGATTTCAAATTACAAAACAAAAAATGAGGAAAAGGAGGAAGGCACAGTGGAAGAAGGGAGCAAAAGGAAAGAGAAACAAAGAAAGGGAAGAGAAAGGGAAAGAAGAACAAATTGAGATTGATTTGTGAAATAGAACTGCTGGAAATCTATAACTCAGAGAGTAAAAATGTTTAAGGAAAGAACTTCATTTATTTAGAATGTTACACTATTTATTTAGAATGGTACACTGGACACTTTATACAAGGTGAGTATTGTTCCAAGACCTTGATCTATATTAATTTTGCAAGTGCTCCCTAAAACCCATTGCGATATGTTTAATCATCCCATTTTCTGGAACTGAAGGACCTGACATGCAGAGAAATCAAATAACTTTCCTAAAGTCATTCAGCTAAGAAAAGATGGAGCTGGGATTTGAACTCAGGAAATATTTTTCTGGAGTCTACACTTTTAACAACACTCCCACTACCACCAACGCTTAACATATATTGATTAATTATTAAATATCGGGCACTGTTCTAATATTAAACATATAATAGCTCATTTAATTTCAAAACAACTCTCAGAAATAAGTCAATATTATCATCCCCAGAGACAAAGAAACTGAGGCATTTGACTGCTAACCAGAAGGCTGGCAGTTCAAACCCACCAGCCACTCCTCAGAAGGAAGGTTGGACGATGTATGTCCATAGTGATACCACCTCAGAAACCCAAGAAGAGGTTGCTATGAGTCGGATCCGATACCACTGCAGTGAGTTTTTTCTTTCTCCTGCAGAATGGGTGGTGATTTCAAACCACCAATCTTTCAGTTAGCTGATGAGCACTTAAGCACTGTGCCACCAGGACTCCTTAGGGCACACACATAAGTACTCATTATATTAAAAAAAAAAAAAAAAACACTGCCGTCGAGTCGGATCCAACTCATAAAAACCCCTCCCTGGGTTTCTGAGGCAGTATCACAAAGGAAGTAGATTGCCCAACCCTCCTTCTGAGGAGTGGCTGGTGGGTTTGAAAGGCCAGCCTTCTGGTTATCAGTCAAGTGCCTTAGGCCTGATGCCACCAGAGCTCCCATTCAGTATATAAGGTACTCAAAATGGTTTAAGAATACTTAGCAATATGTCAGTGAGTAAAAATTATTATAATGCAGTCTGATTGCCCAAGTGCAGGCAGGATGCTGAATAGTTTTTCTGAGGGAGGTTAAGTGTTCTCTGAGAATGTCTATATGGGAGACATGTGCAGCAGGAAGTTGAAAAAAAAATTAAGGAAGGAAAAGAAGGCTTAAAGAGCTATTATTTACCTTGCCAAGTTGCCTTAAGATGAAGCAGACAGTTTTCGAATTTGGAAAGTGCAGAAGTATCGAGTTTAGTTTGAACATGAACCTCTACAGAGCCAGAAATCCAGAGAAATTCTATGCTAAGCCATGCTCAGGGGGGTCACTCATTCCCCTGGCAACTTTCTTTACTTTGATAATCTTTGGACTTTATTCTCATCTCAGTATTACCTTGAGGGGTGCAGTATGAGATTTAGCAATGATGCAGGAATTTTAAATAGCAAGTCTTTCCTTCTATCCATCTGTCTTTACATTAAAAAAAAAAAAAAAAAAAGTTACTCTCATGAAAACATTTCAAGATTGTTCTTTATCATCATGAGCCAGCATTTGGGAAATGCTGAGCTCATACACCTATAGCGATGCTGAGGCCATTGGGGGTTCAGTGGTAGAATTCTCCCCTTCCATGCAGGAGACCTTGGCTGGATTCCTGGCCAGTGCATCCCATGGACAGCCACCACCCATCTGTCAGAGGAGTTTGCATGTTTCTATGATGCTGAACAGGTTTCAGTGGAGCTTTCAACTAACAGCAATATACTGAGATCCCTGTAGTCTGCCATAACCATTCTAAAATATCTCTTAGCAAAAACCATTTCTTAAAGATTTGTGGGTGTACTTGACTTAGTCATATCATTATTTCCACAGCTCAAAGCATTAAAGTCATAATTTCATAGGCCATCCATTAGAATATTTGGGAAACTTTGAGGTCATTAAGTCTAGTCTTCTTCGCACATGATTTTAGTGCTATATAGGAGCTCTGGTAGCATAGTGGCTGAAGCACTTGACTGCTAACCAGAAGGCTGGCGGCTCAAACCCACCAGCCACTCCTCGGAAGGAAGGTTGGGCAATCCTACTTCCATAGTGATACTGCCTCGGAAACCCAAGGAGAGGTCGCTATGAGTCAAGGCCGACTCGACGGCACATAACAACAACAACAACATGGAATCTTATGTGGATTACCTCAAGTTTTCTATATCTGAGTTTCATTTTTATTTAACATATATTCATCCCTACCATAGGGGGCCCTGGTGGTACAGTAGTTAAAACACTCAGCTTCTAACTGAAAGGCTGCCTGCGGTTTGAACTCACCAGCTGCTCTGCAGGACAAAGATGTGATAGTCTACTTACATAAAGATTTACAGCCTTGGAAACCCTATGGGGCAATTCTACTCTGTGTTGTAGGGTTGCTATGAATCGGAATCAACTCCTTGACAGTGGGTTTGGGTTTGATTATTTTTACAATAAGTCAACTGTGGTGTTAGGCCTAAGGTTTACAAAGAAAACTAAAGTGACATCTTTGCCCTTTGTAATTAACTAACAAGTCTTCCCACCTAGTTGCCTGTCTGCCTTTTGGACATCTTTACTCACTGGATCCAGTTGTCTCTCATAGCTTAGCTGAGACTTATTTGTGAGGTGAAGCCCAGGAAATCCTTGAGTCAGAGGAAACTATAATGAGATATTGCCCAGTATCTCGTATGTCTGAGCTTTTAACAAACTGTATTGCTTTTTTATTTTTAAGACAACCATTTGAGCAAATATAGTTCTCCATATTTTACAGATGAGATAGTTACCTAAGAGAGGTTCTAAAACTTGCCAGAGGTTTCTCTTAGGCAACCTTAAGACTTTTCCAAGTTTTAATTTTCTAGTCCTAAATACATTGATCTTTTCACTGCATCTGCTGAGCTCTGGTGGTGCAGTGGTTAAGGTATCTTGGCTGCTAACCAAAAGGTTAGTGGTTTGAACTCACCAACCACTTCACAGAAGAAAAATGAGGAAGCCTGATTCCTTAAAGATTTACAGCCTTGGAAACCCAATGGGTGGGTCCCTATGAGTTGGAATTGACTCAATGCCAATGAATGTCTGGTGGCGTAGTGCCTAAGGCATTCAACTACTAACTAGAAGGCTGGCAGTTCAAGCCCACCAGCCACTCCTCAGAAGGAAGGTTGGGTAATCTATTTCTGTAGTGATACCGCCTTGGAAACCCAAGGAGGTGTGGCTATGAGTCGGATTGGACTCGATGGCAGTGAATTTGGTTTTTAGATGACTTTAAGAGAGGAGCACACAAAGACTCAATTTGTGTAACTGCTGAAGGCTGCTCCAACTTCTGTTCCAATTATCTATGCTCTTTATATGTGAATGATTACTCACTGCACTTACCTTCTGGATTATTTACTTGCTGCCCAATCTACCTCAGATCTTTGGACAACTCATTTTTTAATCACAATAGGCTCAAATTTTACCTCTACAGCGAAGGAATCCCTGAACACTCACTTTACATGGTGACTTCCTCAGCAGTTGATCCCCTTTCCATGTCATATTTTCTTTTCTAACACAATCATGGCAATCTGAAATTATCTTATGAAATTGTTTGTCCATTTCTCCCACTAGAGTGAAAGCCGAGAACTTGATAGATGTAAACAACTATATTAATAACACCTAGAAAAGTACGTGGCACAGGAAATGCCCTCAATAAAATTGTTGGAGAAACAAATGCATTTCTGTAGGTGAAATTAACAATGTCATTCATTCTTGCCTAGAGTGCTACATTATCTTTGAAAATTATCAATCTTTCTGTCCTCACAATAGATACATGTTTCTAAAGATTTCTGAAATTTTTCATAATTTGAAAAAATAAATCAAAATTGTAACTTAAAATTATGTAAAACTCTCAGAGACCTATAAACTTAAGCAAAATGAACATCTCTATATGTTGTAAATAAGGAGCCAGAGTAGCTCAGTGGTTAAAGCATTCAACTTCTAACCAAAAGGTTGGTAGTTCAAACCCCTCAACCACTCTGTGGGAGAAAGAGCAGACAGTCTGCTTCCATAAGGACGTACAACTCTGAAAACACTATGGGCAGTTCTACTCTGCCCCATAGTATCACTGTGAGTGGGGACAGACTTGATGGCAGTGGGTATGCAGTGGGTATGGTTTTGGTTTTGTAAGTAGCAAATAGTCTTCTTTCAAGAATTCATAATTTATTTTATGCATTAATCTTATAGTGCAGCCTCTTCTACATTTCAGAAATAATATATGTTTAAGGTAGCCAGGGTAATGTATGGCAAATTATATATTCAGTTTCTGGTAAGCAGTGGACACCTGGATGCAATTCTCCTCTCCTGTCAGCAGGGGTCTCAAAAAGCCTTTTCCCCACCAGAATGTTTATTTTACCAAAATTACCGGTTACAGTTTGTTTTATTGTTTTTAACAGAATGGAACACACAGACTTTAAAATTTATTACACACAATTAAAACACTGTCTCTCTTTAAAAATGATACACATTGTTTTTTTGCTTACAAGCATTGAGAATAGTTATTTAGGATTCCCCTAGTATTAAAGTTGGCTCAGTATATCTTAACAAGCCTCAGAACACTCGATGTGGTAATAGTACAGATTTTTTGTGTTTCTAATGAAAGTTCAAAAAAACTCAGGGTCCGTAACATATTACCTGTCCTTAAACCAGTCCAAGAATTATGTGAGGTGAACAGAACTGGTATAAAAACAGCCTGCAATTCTTCAGCCTGTCTTTAAAGTATTCAGTGACTTGTTTGGGGAGCTGCTGATTGCACTCATCTTTTAGAAAACGTCCTCCATTCCTTCTAGCTCAGTTGCACTTATGCTGTTCAGGCACAGAAACTGCCTTCCTGCTGTCTACATCCATTGCAACCCTGATTTCAGGGAGTGTCACAGAGAGACCAGCAGCATTTTGATCTGCTTTCTCCCACGTCTCACCAATGTTGACATTCCCCATCTTTCCCCATCCCCCAGCAATTAGAAATGAAAAATTTCCCTAGCAGATCAGCCCTTTCTGAATCCCACCCAAATCTGTGCATCCATTAAGGCTTTGTTGTTTTCACATTGCCCCGATACCCTTTCAAGTTGCTCTTTCTTTTTACCCCCGCTCGGAATAAACCAAACCCCAAACTAAACTCACTGCCATCAAATTGAACCCGAATGATAGGTTTTCAAGGCGGTATCACAATGGAAGTAGATTGCTCAACCTTCCTTCCAAGAAGTGGTTGGTGGGTTTGAACCTCCAGCCTTCTGGTTAGCAGTCAAATACCTTAGGCACTATGCTACCAGACCAATAGGTAAGGAATTCGGTGGTGCAATGCATTTGGCTGCTACCCGAAAGGTGGGCAGTTCAAACTCATTAGCTACTCCGTGGGAGAAGATGAGGCAGTCTGCTTCCCTAAAGATTTACAACCTTGGAAATCCCAAAGGGGCAGTTCTACTCATTCTATATGTGGATTGCTATGAGCCAAAATCAACTTGATGGCAGTGTGTTTTTGGTTTTGGAATAGGTATGCACAGTTCCAAACAATCCTTACAAAAATTTGCATCTCCGAAGGCCATATGTTCATACACTTCTATAAGATTTATGATAAAGTTTTTGGCCACATTCAGTGTTGATTGTTGGTGCTTTCTGTCTCTCTCATTTACTACATCCATCTCTAGATAGATAGATGGATGGTAGACAAAAACCAAAAAGCCAAACCTACAGCCACAAGTCGATTCCAACTCATAGTGAACCTATAGAACCTGTTGTTGTTGTTATATACTGTCTAGTCAGACCCGACTCATAGCGACCTCTCCTTGGGTTTCCGAGGAGTGGCTGGTGGGTTTGAACCACCAGCCTTCTGGTTAGAAGTCAAGTACCTTAGGCTTGAATCTATAGGATACAGTAGAACTGTGCCATCAGGTTCCCAAGGCTATAAATCTTTAGCAAAGCTGACTGCCACATCTTTCTTCTGTGGAGCGACAAGTGGGTTTGAACTACTGACCTCTTATATTGCTTAGCAGCCAAACACTTAACCACTGTACCACCAGGGATCTTTACAGATATTCACATATATATGAGTAAATATGTATAAAATATACACTATACATAGATATGTGTGTGCCTTTAGTTAATATAAGTTCACTCTTACTTTAGTTAAATATTGAATCCCTACTATGTGCCAGACACTAAGCTAGGCACTTTGCATATATTATTTTATCTAATCCCCACTTGTTGTTATGTGCCGTCATCCCCACTAGAAAGGACTTAAAAAAAAAAAAAAAAACGAAACTCACTGCCAAGGAGTCGGATCCGACTCATAGCAACCCCTCCTTGGGTGTCCAAGATGGTATCTCTACAGAAGTAGATTGCCCAACCTTCCTTCTGAAGAGTGGCTGGTGGGTTTGAACCGCCAGCCTTCTAGTTAGCAGTCAAGTGCCTTACTTAGGCACTACGCTACCAGAGCTCCCAAGACATAGGTAGCACAGATGATTTTTTATTTTCACTCCTCAATTACCATCTCCAACCCTAACTCACTCTCCTCCTCTCTCTTCCCAGTAACCACCCCTGTGCCCTTCTTAGATATGCACTCTTGTGTGTCCTGCTTTACCTCTGTGTGAATGTTGCCCCTCTGGTGCCCCATGGCTGATTGTTCCAAGGGCTGTATCTCTGTAGAGTATGTGGGTGAATCACTCTGGGTTGAGTGGTCTGTGTGTACATCTTATTTACTATTGGGCTGAGAGCCAGACCTTGGGAGTGAATTTTATTCTAGGCCCGGACTGTATTCTAGGGTCCATAGTCTTGAGACAGAGGGTTTCAATAATTATAAAATATGCGTAGATACTACACACACACACACATACATACTCTTCATATATTTTCATATGAATATTTATTTATTTATTTTATGGCATCTTATGTGCAAGCTCCCTGGGTGGCACAAATGGTTTGTGCTCCGCTACTAATGGGAATGTTGGCAAGCAGAACCCACCCAACAGTGTGGTAGAAGAAAAGCCTGGAGACTCATGCCATAAAGATAACAACTGAGAAAACTCAGTGGAGCTCAGTTCTACTCTGTAGCACATTGGGTTACCCTGAGTCAGAACTGACTCGACAGCAACTTTTTTGGTTGGGTCATGCAAATGGTTAAAACCTTTGATTGCACACCAAAAGATTGGGAATTTCAGTCCACCCAGAGCCACCTCAGAAGAAAAGCCTGAAAAACCAACTACTGCAAACTCTATCGAACACAGTCCTACCTTGACATACATGGGTTGCCATGAAATTGACTCAGAGTCTACTGGGAAAAATATGTATTTTATAATTCTATCTAGATACCAAGGAGTCCTGGTGGCCCCACAGTTAAATCATATATATATATGATGATACTTCATCCCTCATGCTTTGGTCATGTTATCAGGAGAGAACAGAACCTGGAGAAAGACCTCATGCTTGGTAAAGTAGAGGTCAGTGGAAAAGGGAAAGACCCTCAAAGAAATGGTTTGACATAGTGACTACAACTACGGGCTTAAACATAGCAATGATTGTGGGGCTTGAGCAGGATTAGGCACTGTTTAGTTCCATTGTGCATGGTATCACTAAGAATCAGAACCAAATCAATGACACTTAACAACAACTATGTATATGTACATGTACCTACATATGTATATAAATTTATATGTGTGTGTATTTATATGTATGTATGTATTATTTAAAGATCTCTGATATAGTAGAATCAGGATCAGTATTAGAATATCCTTCTTTTATAACATTAAATTCTTACAGTCTTTGGAATGCTCTTCCTAATGTACAAGATTTGTTGTAGTTGGCAACAATATCAGGATCGTAAATATTTATTAATTATTCTATGCAGTGTGGTTTAGATGTAATCCCTGCCTATATGGCAATTTGCAAGATAAAACAAATGACATGTGTATAGATGACAAGGTGATTTTGTATGAACCAGCAAATGTCCATCAACAGTTAACAAGTCAGTAGATGATGATTATGTTAAAAGTTGCAGCAATACATGTTTTTTCTCATTATCTAATGGTTGTTGTTGAGGTATTGTGCTATCCTTGCCATCAGGCTGTCAGAGAGTTGTTTATTGAGGCTAGTAAAGTTGTGAATTAAGTATATGCTTCCTGCATTGATCCCCAAAAAAATACTTTCTTGTTTTCTACCATCTTACTTTATGCTAGAGCAAATGTAAGCAAGAAATTATGATGTAGAGAAATGGACAAGGAATTTGTTTATCCTCTTCACAGCTGTACATCTGTCCCCCAGCACTAGGTTCATAAGTCAGGGTTTCAATAAATGTATGCTGAGCAAGTGAATATATTCACTTTTCTTAGTGATTCCTTACCATGTGTCAGACACTAGTCTAGGCACTTTATGATTATTGTCTTATTTAATACTCCCTAAGAAGGATTAATACTCCCTAAGAAGGATCTAAAAGGAGCTCTGGTGATGCAATGCCTAAGGCATTTGACTGCCAACCATGAGGTTTGTGGTTCAAACCTACCAGCCACTCCATGGAAGGAAGACTGGGCAATCTACTTTTATAAAGATTTACTGCCTTGGAAACCCAATGGGGAGTCACTATGAGTCATAATCTACTCAATGGCAGTGGATTTTGTTTTATGGGTGTCTTTTTTTTTTTTTTTTTTTTGTAAGAAGGACCTTGGCAGCACATATGGTTTGGCCTTGACTATTTACCTATAGATTGGCTGTTCAAACCCACCCAGGGTAACCTGGAAGATAGGACTTGTGATCTGTTTCCATTAAAATTGCTGCCTACAAAACTCTAGTCATTCTACTATGTAACACATAGGCCATCATAAGTCCAAATAACTCAGTGGCAACCATAAACAACAAAAAGTCAGCAGCCTATCAGTTTGTCATACTGTGGTGGCTTCTATATTGCTATGATGCAGGAAGATATGCCAACAGTATTTCAAAATCAGGAGGCTCATTCATGATGGACAGGTTTTAGCAGAGTTTCCAGACTGAAACAGACTAGAAAGAAAGACCTGGCAATCTACTTCCAAAGATTAGTCAATGAAAAGCTTTTGGATCATAACATAATATTGTCCAATATAGTGCTGGAAGATGAACTCTCTAGTTTGGAAGGCATTCAAATACACAGTGGCCACAACAATGAACTCAAAGATACCAATGGTCATGAAGATGGAGCAGGACTGAGTAATGCTTCATTCTGTTGTACGCGGGGTTGCCATTAGTTGGACCCGATGCTGACTTGATGGCAACTAACAATGACATTAACAAGTCAGCAATATTATGGTGTCATTACCCCCACCTTAAAAGTAAAGAAACCGTTTTAGAAAGATTATTTTGCCTGTGAATACACATCCAGTCACTGGAGAGAATAGTATCAGTATCAGTATCAGTGTCTATCACTATAAAAATTTGACCCACAGTATTAGACCATGAGGCACTTGGCAATTGGTGCAGTTGATATAGAATCCCATCATTCTAAGAAATAAACATTTCTTTTTCAATATCTTGTGGCAAGACTGATCACAAGCATTTTTCCATGTAATTACTTATTCCCCATAAATATGCTTTCAATTGGTCATATGTGCTTAAAATTTGCTTAATCATTGTCCCTTGCTAGCCATATATTTTTCTTTTTCTTTCTTGTAATAAATAACCCTAAAGCAAACATCTCTGTATCTTTATTTCCTAGTTCTATATTTATCTTAATGTACTTTTATTAGAATGGATTTCTGGGAATTGAATTACTTGGTCTAAGGATTTCCAGGATATTTTGACACCTGAATTATAAAGCCAAAGGGCTGTACCATTAATGAGCAGTGATTCATAAATAAGCCAGTTTTAAGACTGCCTTTCTGTCATTTACTTGTTATCATTCTTTTTTTTTTTTTTTCATCATTTCATTGGTGTGAGCCAATACCTCAGTTTCATACAGACTTCTGTTTGAGACATCAGGTTCATCATTTATAATAAATTAATTGTGATGTTTATTGTAGAAGATAATTTTTCTGTTATCCTTTGCCATTCAGTTATTTATATCTTGATTTTATCATCTTATTTGTAAGAGTGAGATCTTTATGACATAGACTTTAATCATTTAATATTTTCTGAAGTTTTCTGCCTTCCACGTTCTGCTTCATTTTTTCTTTCTCGGAAGTTTAATGTCATGTAGAAAAGTATGCTGACTCTTTCTTTTTTGATTTCTTTGAAAATTTTAGAAATTTTATAATTCCTCTCCACAGATCTGATAAATAACTGTATTTTCTGCAAGGTGTTTTCCTTTACCTAAAATATTTGGGTATGTGGTACAACATATCTTTAAAAAAAAAAAAAAATAGTACATAGTTACCCCAGTATCATTTATTTAATTACATTTTCCATATAGAATTTTTTTATGCTTTCTGTGTCATCTATTATGTTCTTATATGTAATTGAATCTCTTTATAGGCCTTTTAAAAACACAATTTTATCTATATAAAAAACAGTGACTGGACAGCGGTCTATGATGTTGATTGAATGCTTCTACATAGCATCTTCTCTATGGCAGATTGTTAACATTTGAGTATTTTATAGAAGTGAATTCTTAAAAGATGTTGGTGAGTACGTTGGAAACCTTTTAAAATGGCTATAATTAGCTACTTGGCAAGAATGTTAGAGCCTTTGATGAGTCCTCAGTGGCAGTTCTACTAACCTATCCTGTTGACTGATGAAAGCGGAATATTTCATCTTCTTTAATTAGCAACTCCTAAAAGAAAATGTCAGTTTTCCTCTTTGAGCCCATGGCCTTATTTTTCCCCAATTTCCCCTTGCCACCTTTAAAACAATAAATCGAAAGTAATTTTTTTTATTCCTCCATGGACATGTATCATCTTCTGGAAGTGGAATCACACTAATAATTTTTATATCCTGAGTTAATGATGATTTTAAGTCTTGAAAGAAAAAAAAAAAAAAAAAAGGAAATGATCTTGCCCTTAAAATATCTACCTGGCGATGATAGGGACTTAATTTTGGATGTCTGTTGCTCAAAAAAGAAACAGTAAGATATGGTAATCACAGAACATAATTAAACTTGTGTAAATTTGTGGCATGTAGAGAGGAATTATGGATGAGTTATCTACAGTGAAAACAGACAGATAAGATAGCAAATGATCTTTTAGAAGTAGAATATCATTTTTGTGACGAATGAGATTGTGGACAAGTGAAATTCTAGCTGTCAAGTTCTAAATACATGGGCTTTGGAATAAAACAGAACTAGGTTCACATTCTTATTCCTCTACATATTGTGTGTATGGCTTTGGGCAAATAATTTAACCTCTGCAAGTCTCCTCCAGTATTTCATTGTAGAGTGGTGATAACAATAGTACTTACCTAATAGAATTGTTTCTGAGATTAAACACAAAAGTATTTTCTCAGAGTCACTGGCTCCATGATTGGTGGCTATAATCACCATCACCCACATAAGATGTGCTTTATAAGGTCTAGATGTGGAAAAAGCAAAAAGAATAGGATGATTCGAGACAAAACATTGCTATCTTTGGCCTTTTGTTCATGCCTCTGCTTACATTGGAAGGACTAGATGGACATTGTAGAAAGTCACAAAGAAGATACTTCCAAAATCTAGGAGTTTAAAAGTTTAATGTAGTATTTATGAACATGCTTTTCTATTTTACTATGGGCTATATCAGAGAGTGCACTAGCGGTTAAGAAAAAACACCATCCTAAGATTTCTCAGGTTCATTGTGCATTGATGCCATTTAGATTCTATGACTGCTAGTCTTGGCTGTGACTGCTGGTCTTTGCCATGACTCCATCATTGAAAGTTATCATTCTCTTTTTCTTAAACTATTGTACTTAGGATCTGGAAGAGATTCCTCAATATAGAGAACAAATAGTTAAATGTCAGGAAGAAGTAGCTACATGGTGACACTAAAACAGACATTATGCTTTAAAAAGTCTCTTCAGCAATAGGATGATAAGATCTTTTTTATTTTCTTTAAACAGATGAGTAATGAGGGAATCTAAGGGAAATTATATAGCCTATTTTATGAAATGCAATAAATGATACTCCTCTGATAATTATAGCTTAGACTGTAAATATGCTATATGAGTATTTACTATATTCCAGCTCTGGTGGCTTAGTGCCTAAGGCGTTTGACTGCTAACCAGAAGGCTGGAGATTCAAACCCACCAGCCACTCCTTGGAAGGAAGGCTGGGCAATCTACTTCCATAGCGATACTGCCTCGGAAACCCAAGGAGGGGGTCACTATGAGTCGGATCCAACTGGATGGCAATTGGTTAGGCACAAATGGAAGAACTTCATACATTAACTCATATGATAACTTTAACAGTCCTCAGTTGTTGTTGTTGTTATGTGCCTTTGAGTCGGACCCGACTCATAGCAACCCCTCCTTGGGTTTCTGAGGCAGTATCACTATGGAAGTAGATTGCCAAACCTTCCTTCTGAGGAGTGGCTAGTGGGTTTGAATCATCAGGCTTCTGGTTAGCAGTCAACTGCTTTAGGCACTATGCTACCAGAGCTCCCAAACAATCCTCAGTAGTAGTTACCATTTTTAACTCTTTACTAATAAAGTATCAGGGGCATAGAGTGATTAAGTAATTTTCCCAAGGTGAAACCTGACTTTGAACTCAGAAGCCTGACCCTGTGGTCTCTGCTCTTCACCCATGCACTTCCTATCTCACAATAAGTAGACTCGGCTTTTGAGGGAGTAAACAAGGTACTTGGGTTTAAAAAGCCAAACAGATGATACTTAGGCTGCCATCTTGCCCTAATTTCTCTTAGCTTTTGTTTGAAATGGCTCGGCCCTTTTTGAAGAATAGAAAAGGATTGTCTTCTGCAGTTAAAAATTAAACATCCATTCCCCATTCTTGAACTACACATTTATCTTTGCTCCATCTCATGGCTTGCTTGGACTTTCCATCATGTGTCCAAAGAATTTGCAGGAATAGTCTCTTTGGAGAATCAAGGTTTATATCTCATACTTCTGTTATCCCTAGGGCTTCAGGGCTTGACATTCCTACCAATGGAATATATCAAATAATTTAAAATAATCTTCACATTTAAGTGTGTGTATATGTGTGTGCAAATGCACCTTCACACCATGGTCCACTTGCCAGTGACAGAAATTTGTAAGAACTATTACTGCCACACATTGTATCTACTTTTGAGTTCATCTTAAGATGGGCTTTGAGAGAGAAAAGAAGAGTCCTGAAGGACAAACCAAGAGGAAGCAGAGGAGGAGGGACCTGGAAAATACAGCAAGAGAGGCGAGTAGGAGGAAGGAGCCAGCAGATAGAACCCAGTCCAAATCCAATGCCATCAAGTTGATTCTAACTCACAGTGACCCTGTAGGGGAGAGTAGAACTGCCCTATAAGGTTTCCAAGGATATAAATCTTCACAGAAGCAGACTGACACATCTTTCTCCTGCAGAGTGGCTGGTGGTGTAGTGCCTAAAGCACTTGACTGCTAACCAGAAGACTGGTGGTTCAAACGCACCAGTCACTCCTTGGAAGGAAGGTTGGGCAATCTACTTCTGTAGTGATACTGCCTTGGAAACCCAAGGAGGGGTTGCTATGAATAGAGTCCGGCTCGACGGCAAATAACAACAACAACACCTCTTGGTTAGCAGCCCAATGCTTTAACCATAGCGCCACCAGAGCTCCTAACAGATAGAGAGAACTTAATAAAATCTGCTTGTATAGGAAACACATTTCAGAGAATTTTCACCCTGGAGCATATGAAAGAGGTAAAGTACTTTCTGTTAATTCCTGAAGGAAGCAGTTGCAGGAAGTGAAAGTAAAAAATATAGGAAAGGTAAATGCAATAAACAATGAACATATTTTTATCCTTTGTATTATTAAAAAATATATTTTATTTTACATGAAGAATGTATGTTTAAGTTCATTTTTTTAATCCATTTCCTACATGAAGCCTGTTTTTTAACAAGGCAAAATAAAAAGGTTAGTATTCTAAAAGTGTCTTTGTACCTTTCTCCCTCTGATATAAACTTAATGAAGTGTTGGGTGTAAGGGACTGACCCCAAAGCATCAGCTTCATTATGTCCTGCCTCATTCCAAGCCCTGACAACTTACCTCCTTCCCTGGGCTGCAGTGAGGTGAGAGATGCTTAGCTTTTCTTATAGCTCCATGTTCAGGATCTTGTTAGGTTAACAAATTTACTTCTAGGGCTTTTTGCTAAATGCCTGAAAGTAAAGTAACTGTTGTATATAATACCATAGTACAGAGTACTCTTCAACTGACTACTTTCATTATAACAGTTAAAGCATCATTGATTGATAGAGAGGTTGCCCTCTTACCTTTTTTTCTGGGACAGTCAGGGACTAGTGGAATAATGATTATGTGCATATATGTCATAGTCTCTAATTGGATGGTAAGAAGAGATGTTTTCATGCTTTATGGATTTGCTCAGGAGGGTCAAAGTTTAAATGCTAACCAAACACCTACCTGTGTTATAATACAGGAAAAACGTTATGAAGAAGGAAGGGATACATGTAGTAATAGCAATAATAATAATAGTGATGTATACTGCAATAAAATAGTTCTAAGCGTGTAGTAGTAGTCATTTTAGTAGTCGGTACCATTTTTTTGAAGGTCCACAAAATGCCAAGCCTAAGAATAAGATTTTATTTATGTTCCTTTCATTAATTAAAATAACAAGAGACTTGAGAATCAGAAAATCTTTGTAACTTGTTTTACAGTGATCTGTCTTTTAGTAGCAAACCAAGAATGTATACCATGTATGTCTGCTACTCTTGTAGTATAGTCATTAAGCTCTAGGTTGCTGACCAAAACGTCAGTAATTCAAGCCACCAGGCACTCCATGAGAGAAAGATGTGGCATCTGCTTCCATAAGATTACAACCTTGGAAAGTCTTTGGGTCAGTTCTACTCTATGCCCTAGTGTCACTGTGAGTGGGAATCAACTTGACAGAAACAGGTATAATGAGTATATCTGATGCCAAGGCAGACTTAGGAGACCTTGGAGAGCCCATCTACTCTCCTAACTCTGGATGTGGTTGTGGTATTGGAAAGAAAGTATAGCCTGGGGTGGTACATAGTTATCAAAAATAACATTGAAAACAAACTTAGGTCATGATGAGAAAACCATAATTTCCTATGTGAAACAAAACACAAAAACCTGCCTCATTTTTTCAGCATTATTTCTAGTGCTAGGTGGGAAATTATATTTAGTCTCACACAGAAGTAAGGAAATGTTGAATAATTTATATTTCTCACCATCTTTCACACCATAAGGGACAGAGGAAGGAGGAACACCTGTAAGCAATAATTTATCTTACTTCTTTACTAGTGTTTCCATAACCATAATAATGCACCAATAATTAAAATATATAATTTGGAGTAGACCTCAGAGCTTATATTATAACCAAGAATATGTTTTAAAATTTTGCATAACTTTAACATAAAATTTTAGAATGTTTGTTTTATCTCCAATTGTTTCTCAAATAGTATACAGGTAATACACTAAAAGACAAGACAAAAGAAATGTACTGTGTAAAGTTTTCATCCTGTGTGTGTGTGTGTGTGTGTGCATGTATCACTTTCCTCTTAACTCCCAATTTGTAAGCATACTAAGTTCAAAATTGATTTTTTTTATATTGCTGCTTGTAGTTTACCAATGACAAGAGCCTTACAGTATATTGCAGCCCACACAGAAGATTCCTGAAAAGAAAGAATGGGAAACAAACTTAGCTGTATTTATGGCATGTTAGATCACCTTTAAAAATACTTATATTAAAAAAAAATAAAAGGGCAATTAATTATTTTTAAAAAAAAAAAAAACTTAACTCTCGTATTCATTCTTACTCACGGTGGCTCCATGTGTGCTGGAGTAGAACTGGCTCCAAAGGGTTTTTAGTGGCTAATTTTCTGCATTAGATCACAAGCCTTTCTTCTGAGGAGTCTCTGAGTAGACTCTGACCTTGAACCTTTCAGTTAGCAGCCATGATCTTAAGCATTTGTACCACCTAGGACTCCATACTAGTTTCTGTCAAGTGGGTTCCTACTCACAGTGACTCACTCTATGTATTTCAGAGTATATCTGGTTCCATAGGGTTTTCAATGGCTTTGATCATTTGGAAGTAGATCACCAGGCCTTTCTTTTGAAGTACCACTGAGTGAATTTGAATGACCAGCTCTCTGGTTAGTTAGTAGCTGAGAAATTAACAGTTTGTGCCATCCAGGGACTGCAAACATTTGATAAGCCAAACTCATTGCCATAGAGTTGATTCTGACTCATGGCAACCCTATGGGTTATAGAAGGAGCTCTGATCCCAGTGCCTAAGGCATTTAACCGCTAACCAGATGGGTGGTTGTTCAAACCCACCAACTGCTACACGGAAGTAAGACAGGGCAAGGCAATCTACTTCCGTAAAAATTTACTGCCTTAGAAACCCAATGGGAGTGCTATGAATTGGAATCGACTTGATGGCAGTGGGTTTGGTTTGGTTTGTGTGTTATAGAGCAGAACTGCTTCATAGGATTTTCTTAGCTATAATCGTTGGAGCCTGAGTGGCACAGTGGTTAAGTGATTAGCTGCTAATTGAATGGTTAGCAGATGGAACCCACCAATTGTTCTGTGAGAGAAAGATGGGGCAATCTGATTCTGTAAAGATTACAGCTTTGCAAACATTATAAGGCAGTTGTACTCTGTCCTACAGGGTTGTGATGTGTTAGAATCTACTTGATAGCAATGAGTTTGGTGTTCGTTTTTTAATCTTTACATAAAAGCAGATCACTAGGCCATTCTTCCATGGGCCATTGGGTAGCTTTGAACTGTCTATGTTAGTAGCCAGTTGCAAACTGCTTGGGCTACCCTTAATCATTTGATAAGGGATTGTTAATATCTAGCAAAGGGGACACATTTGCCATATTTATTTCTTAGAATGAGAGCAGCAATTACCCTTTCCAACTCTCCTAGTATAAGAACATGAAAAGTCACTTCCTGAGTGTGTGTTGATGGTCTCCAGAGAGGACTACATAATCAGGAATTTCAGGGAATATATGTGTGAAGAAAGGAGCTCTGGAGGGACCTCTGTTGGCGTAGTGCCTAAGGCATTTGACTGCTAACCAGAAGGCTGGCAGTTCAAACCCACCAGCCACTCCTTGGAAGGACGGTTGGGCAATCTACTTCTGTAGTGATACCACCTCACAAACCCAAGAAGGGGTCGCTATGAGTCAGACCTGACTTGACAACAGTGAGTTTGGTTTGGTTTGGTGGCACAATGCCTAAAGCATTTGACTGCTAATTGGAAGATTGGAGGTTCAAATGCAGCAGCTGCTCTGCAGAAGGAAGACGGGGCAGTCTACTTCCATAAAGATTTACTGCCTTGGAAACCCAATGGGAGTCACTATGAATAGACATTGACTCTGGCTGTGACTTATATGTGTGAATAATTCCCAGTAGGAAATTAACTTACCTCAGGAAGTCACATAAAAGATTTGTTAATTAAGATACAAATGGTTTTATAATTTTGGGGTATTATCAGAGCTTCTAGTCTAGAGATCGACAGCTGCCATAAAGTCTGTTCTAATTCATGGTGACTACATGTACAATTGAACAAAATATTGCCGAGTCCTGTGTCATTCTTATGAGCATTGGCTATTGTGCCAGTCCATCTCACTCAGAGTCTCCCTAGCCTTCAGGGGCCCTCTGCTTCACTGAGCATGATGTTCTCCTACAGAAACTGATCCCTCTAGATGGCAAGTCAAAGTAATGGAGGGAGCAGTCTTCTGTTGTGATCCATAGAGTTTTCTTTAACTAATTTTGAGAAGCAGATTGCCAGGCTTTTCTTCCTAGTCTGCCTTAATCTGGAAGCTTCACTGATACCTGTCTGCCACGGATAACACTGCTGATATTTGAGATACTGGTGGCATAACTTCCAGCATCCTAGCAACACACAACCCACCACAGTCCAACAAACTGATGGCTGGTGAGTTTCTAGTCTACTGCCCACAAAGTCTCTTAGACTTGTATCAATAAAATCTCTAGATTGAAAAGAGTGGATCAATAAATAGTAGAATAAAGCAGAAAATATTTAAATTATCTTTATTTGTGAATCCGGAGGTACTGTGTTTTTTGTAATGGGTAGGCACAATATGATAGTTAAATAAATTTGGAGCATGATAAATCATTTACATCCTGGCCAATAGAAGAAATACAGGAACACATATGAAGGGTAGTTTGCCTGAAAGAAAAATCTCTCCAGAGTAATTCCTTTGCCAACTTAATTATTGATGTTGCTTTTTGCCACTTGTAAATAATATAATATAAAGGGAACTGTGATCCTATCCCCTCTTCTTAAGAAAGAAAATTAGTTGCAAAATATAGTTACCAAACTGATTGGAAAAATTCAAAGAGGTTATTCTTGTCAATCAATTACTAGAAATAAGGCAGGAAGCCATACATTTCTAATTTTTTTTAGGCAAAGGGCCCAAATTAAATAGAGGTTTGTTTTAATGTTTTCCCCAAGGCTTGACATGTGAAATAAATGATCATTAGCACAGAATGCTTGAATGGGCACAGAGAAACAAAACTTTGATTTAACAATTTTCTAAATGGTTGATTTAAGAAAAAAAATCATAAGTGCCAGAGTTTTCAATAGAGCATTCATCATTTCATAAAAATCCCAGCTCAGAGGTCAGCAGAGGGTGAGTTTGCAGCTACCCTCTGGCAGCTCTACATCCATACAGTTGAACAGAGAAAGCCCACAAGCACTCTGAGAGGGCTTTCAGGAACAGGGGATCTTGTGGTGCAGATGCAGAGTGATCCAGTGATGAGTAAAAGGTATTCGTTTTTTAGAGAAAATCATAGTAGGAAAAAAGCATTTAAAATAAACATCTCAACAGTAGTTAATATAACACTTTATAGCCAATCTGATTCTTTTAAAGATTGCTAACTAGGTGTTTTCACATATACTTGTTTAACCTTTGCAAGGCATTTATGATCTAAATACTCATTTTTATCTCTATTTCACCTATTAGAAAAGAAGTTTCTTTAGAGACCAAACAACTTGGCAGAGGTCCTATATGGAGTGAGCCAAGACTCAAACACAGATCATCAAACATGAGAGAAGAAACTTTTTCTGCTAAATCACGTTGAAATTTTCAGTACATAGTTCAGTTCAAAGAATCATCACAGTACAACATCTCATCTGACAACTCACTCTGTCATGGGTCATGTGGGTGATCCCACTGGTTTACTGTTAACCCCATAGGACATATCAGCATGTTTAGAAGGATACCAAAAAGGCAGTGCGTAACAGCTTGGCCTTGGGAGGCAGATTTCTTGGGTCTAACACCAGTGCTCTGTCACCGACTAGCTGTGTGGCCTCTGGTATGTTTCTTAATCATTCTGTTTCTTAGTTTCCGTGTAATAGTAGTACTATAACACTAACCCATATGATTGTTGGGAGGATTAAATGAGTTAATTAATGTAAAATTATTAGTATAGTACCTACAAAACAGCAATCACTGACTAAGCCTTGGCTATTACATTTATAAACCCCCAGTTCTTCTTGGTAACATGCAGTGAAAAATAGTTTCACCATTTTTCTTCTTCAAGTTTCTCTTCCTTTAGGAATGAATGAGCTTTACAATGTTTGGTCATGAAAACTAAGAGAGTATACTTTTTAAAAAACAGTTTCATAACTGTCATGTTCTTTCCTGAGAATAAAGGTAAAAATGATGTTAATTTCTGAACTTACCTAGGCAAGGGGTATTTTTCTGATAGTTTTTTATGCTTATTGGAGTCTATATGTGTTTCTCCATTTTTTGGGGGGGGGCGGTGAGCAAAAGGAGGTGTTCTTAATTTGTTTTGATATTGTGGAATGGGATTGAGTTTTATTACTATGGTTCTTAGTGTGTATCATTTGCACTGGAAGTGTTAATTTGCATTAATACATTTGCATGGAGAGACTTTTCTGTATTGAACCTCAATCAAAATGGTCAACTTTCTCTCCATCTTCCTTGTCACCCTAACAACTCAATGCCTCAATTTTCCACTACTGTGTTCCCATATGCAAAACAAGTTTTGCTTACTGAACCTGGGGCTTAGAACAGATAATTCTAGCTTTCAGTTCTGTAGAATACACACTCAACTACTAAATCACTTATATCTAGCCAATTAAGAAATTAATTTTTCTTCTCTGTCTGTGCATCAGCACCCCTGCCTAGCACAGAAACACCAGATTATATTTCCTAAACCTTTTTCATCATGTCCCACTTTAGCACACAAATATTCAATGGTTAACTCATTTTATATGCAATGAAGTTCAAATTCTTCAGTCCAGGATCATTGCTAGGGCATTCTTAAATTCAGTTAGTTGGCCTTACCCCAGTCAATATTTTAACTTTAATTTGATGTGCCTTGTGTTTGTCCTTCTCAACCTGTGAATGTCCCCTTCCCACCTTCTTCTCCTTGCAAATTCTCTCCATCATTAAAAGCACTCTTATTCATGAAACCTTCTATGTCCACCCTAAATTCAACTCAATGGATTGGAAGACTTTGCTGTTGAATCACTTATTTGTAGTGTCAATGTGGTGAAATTGCTTAAAACATCTTTTGGGTCTTAGTTGACATTCCTGGAAATTGGAAATTAAAAATATATAACTTACATGGTTAAGGTGAGGACTTATTTAATGAGATGATATAGGTAAAAATGATTGATATAGTGCTAGATAATAGTAGTTGGTCAATGAATAATACTTTATATTCCTGAATCATGACTTATTAGTACCACTAATTATAAATGCACATATGTGTATATATAGTATATACATTTGTATCTCTGTATGTGCATGTATAAATGTACATAAACACATATGTGCACATAATATATACATGCATATGCATATATATACACACACTAAAAACTAAACTCACTGCCATCGAGTCGAACCCAATTCATACTGACCCCTCCTTGGGTTTCTGAGGTGGTATCACTACGGAAGTAGATTGCCCAGTCTTCCTTCCGAGGAGTGGCTGTGGGTTTGAACCGCCAGCCTTTTGGTTAGCAGTCACATGCCTTAGGCACTATGCCACCAGAGCTCCTGTTATACACACACACACACACACACACACATATATTCTGATTTCTGGCCAGTTTTTATGTAATATAGTTTCCACCTTTCTAAAGAGATTGCAAACTCTATAAATCTGGAACCATCTTTTATGCATCTTTGCATTCCTTACTTACCCTACTAAAGAGTTCTTACATAATAGAAACTGAGTAAATAGTTGCAAGATTAACTATAGAAACAGTTTTCTCCTAACATTGTGATCACGAGATCAGCAGATCAAAAAATATGCTGTAGTCCTTGACAGGGAAGTTTCCAGGACCAGAAAAAGTGGTCTTTATGTGAGCCTATGTTTGGGAAAGAATGGGTAAATTTTAAACCTTAGACATTTTGCAGACAGTGACTTCTTATACAATGTCACCTTCATATAAGCTTGATTGACATTGCCAACAGTCACATTTTCCCACTCAATGAATAAAGATATCTATAAATTGCTCATAAGTATTGCTTCCTTTTTGAATGTATTCATTCATACATTCATTTATTCATTCAACCAAAATAGTTTCCTTGATGCTTATTATATTTCAAACACTGAGCTAGAGCCTGGAAATGCTACCTTTGAGAAGCTTATAGTCAATAGGAAATTCATAGTATTCTCTATATGAAGATCCTATTTAGAGAAATTATCAAAATTGTAAGGTACTGTGGTGAAAAGGGAAAAGTATTTATTCTAAAGCTTTAACTAATAAAAACTGCATTGCTAATCTATTTGTAGAATTTTGGAAAATACCAGTATTGTTTTTAATCCCTTATTTGTCAAATGTTTGAAATACACAACACATACACACACACTCACACATAAATGCATTTTTCTATTTTATAATTAAAAGTAGATGTGTTGCATTAAGCTAAGGCAGAATGAGTACTGTGTACTCTTAATGAGAGATATGGAGATGGAATAAAGAAAATCAATGAGGAGAAAATGCAGATACACAGCCTGTGAGATGAGTGAGGATAGAAGCTGTAAGAGGCACTTTCAAGGGCTGTTATTCTGTTGTCTTAAATGTCCTTAGAACTCAACTTCCTTTTAGCACTCCAGCTTCTCTTCAGGTCTTTAATTTCAGTTTTTGTGTCAGGCTTCCTCAGAAGGGAGCTTAGTGGTTTCACAAGTGGATCTGGTGTTATACCCTTATGAGGTTTGTAGGGTTCAGACTTCTCAGTGAAAAGTAGGGAAAAGAGAGTTCCATAGCTTGCTTGGAGGAGTTCTGAAAAACCTATAACTCCCACCCTCATAACCTCCACTCCCATACCCTCCACCCATACTCTGCTCTTGTATCTCATATTAAAAACTTCTTTATTTTCATTTGATTAAAGTAACAGATCTTAAAAATCAGAGCTTTCCCCGAAGTCAGTTCAAGGCCAGAATCCCTTTTTCTAGTTCAGCTTTTTCAAAATGACCTTAGCATGAAATTCACCAGGAGTCCTTATTCAAATACAAATCCCTAGGGTTTTTCTGAGTCACATTCTTCCAGGGAATAGTCTCAAGAATCTGTATTTAATAAATGATCTTGTTCCTGTCTATAAAGAAATCCATTTAGGAAATATTAGACTGACGGACCTCTGACTCCTCCTTACCTTTTCTCCACCTCCTGCCAGTCTTAAAAAGGAAGCCAATATATATATATATATATATAAAAAAATGGTCAGATGCCTCTATATTTCTGATCTGGCTAGTAACAAAACAATACAAAGCAGTTGTCATATAGTCATGGTGACTGCATGTGTGTCAGAGTAGAACTGTGTCCATTGGGTTTTCAATGGATGCTTTTTCAGAACTAAATCACCAGGGTTTTCTTCCAAGGTGCTGCTGGTTGAACTCAAACATCCAGCCTTTTGGCAGAGGAGTACAAATTTGGACCATCCAGGGACTCCCTAGATGAAACCAGCCTGAATATTTGGTCACCAATCTCATATGTCTCAAGACATAGGAGGAGCCTTTACTAAATGACATTAAAAAAGGTAAAGGCACAAAATGTTAAAGTTATGAGAGATCTTTAAGAGTAAGTGGTCTTAAAGCCTCATTTTGCTGATAGGGCAGGTCCAAGGGGTTAACATGTACTGTCTTGGGTCATGAAGTTGGCAGGGACAGAGAGAGAAGTGACTGCAGTCCATGTCTTTTCCACATGATTATGTTACTCAACCCCTTATTTTTGGTCAGGGTCAATTCGCTTTCTCCTTTACTCTGAAATGCTGTTATGATTCAACCTCATGCCAATCAGCAGCTGCTTTCTCTCAGTAGTATTTGAATGCAACACTGAATCCTGAAGAGGAAAAGGTTTCACTGTGGCTTGAAGTCTTTTCTGTACTCTCTCCACCCACATATATTTACATCTCAGGCATTCTTAACTGAATTACAATCAACTGCTTCATTACAGAGGCTCAGCCAGGAGGACATGCCCTGGGGAGTTTATTCACAGATAAATGTATTATTCACAAGCTTGATATGATCATACAAAATTTGCAGTATAACCACATGCCCTGAGGAAATTCTTTTCATAAACTTAAATGATTATACTTAAAAGAATAGTGTGGAAGAAAAGAAAGAAAAATATAAGAGGGGTGGAGCTATTGCAAGTTTACAGGCAAGAAGCATACAGAGGAACCTATGCCTAGCCATCCCCAACCTCCTTTAAGACACCATTTTTGTCCCTTTTAAGATCCCTTTTTTGACAATTTTGAAGGGAAGAGGAAATGATAAGTAGAGTTGGTGAAATATTTTCATGATAGTTTCCATGACAATGAGACAAATACTTCCCATATACTTTGTGTTTTAAGCACAGATGCATAAGGCAAATAAGTTACCTGAATAGTGAATGTGGTTAAAGAAAAATTCTATAGGTGTTTGGCTATCATCAGGAGTGAAAGATTTGCATATTATCACTTCACCTGCACATAAAAGTTGTTCTACTTGAGTCAGAGTGAACATCTTCCTATCATGAAAGTCTCCATTATTCCTTGACCCAAAGCATTAAACCTTAACTTGTATCTTAAGATTCTTCAGACTTGGACCTCGCTAGGTTCCTCCTGAAGTAGATTATGTTGTTGTTGTTGTTATGTGCCGTCGAGTCGGCCCCGACTAATAGCGACCCCTCCTTGGGTTTCTGAGGCAGTATCACTACGGAAGTAGGATTGCCCAACCTTCCTTCTGAGGAGTGGCTGGTGGGTTTGAACCGCCAGCCTTCTGGTTAGCAGTCAAGTGCTTTAGCCACTATGCTACCAGAGCTTTGCCCATAATTTCCTAAGGGAAATGTTTACTTTCCTTTCTCTTGCAATTCTTACCTGTGTAGGTAGGGTTCACTATAGTCATTCTGTAAGTCCTATATTGGCACTACCTGTGCAGCTTAAACTGAGTAGATTAACAATATTTAATGTAATGTTTTTGCATTGAGTGTTGGTTAGCAGAATGCTGTGCAACTAATACTTCTGCAATTTCCAACTTCAGCTCTGCAGAGAACCTATCTATTATTAAAAACCCTATTAGTAGTGGTAAGATTGCATTGCTCATTCTCACTATAGCTGCTGAGTGTTATCTAATTGGTTTTTATTACTTCAAAAACCCTGGGAGTGTGGAGCTCAAATGCACATTTGCTAACAGTTGTATTCTTTCCTCTTGTACTCATTGGAGATGATTTTAGTTCATTTAGATTTTGTCAGTGGGAAAGAGGGAAAATGCTAGGCATTATTTTGGAGAATACCTGAAAGGCAATAATAGGCTCCAAGGATTTGGTTAACTATGATTACTCTGGGCCTCAACAACACAAATGCACATTATATGTGTGGTTTTTCCCGTTATTGTCCCATGTGCAGAAAGTATATTTGCTTACATAATTGTGGCATGATGACTTTCTCATGTGAATGAGAAATTTTCTGTAGATTTGACTTTATTTGCTTTTTTCCAGTTGGTCACTTGTAAACTGAGCTCTCCATTCATTTGGGTATGTTCATTTAAATGGAGGAATTTAACAATGAGCTTGCATGCTTATACTTGCCATGTACAGGATGTCTTCCTTTGGACTTCTATGTGTGATATTAGAAATGATTCATCCTTTGACTAGCCTCAGTGATTGCTGTCTCCTTTCACATTTATTTTTCCTTGGATGTACTATAGTTTTTACTTGAAATGATGATTAGTAATAGTAGTGGTAGAAGTAGTATTACCATTAATGTTTCCTCTGGTGATTTTTCAAAGGGCCTTTGCTGCATGTTTTTAAATACTTTGTGCCAATGTGAACACTCTAACCTATCCCTGTTTTCATGAAGCCCGTCCTAATCTCCGAAGCTTGATTTCTGAGTGTTCTAGTGGATATCTCATTTAGTTCACCCTCTCCTTCCTGTATGACCCATGGAGGCTGGGCTTCCATTTTTACCCCCTAACTAAAATCACTTTTTCTAAAATCATGTCCAGTGGCTTAGATTCAGATTTCTTTGTTCTCTCTCTCTCTCTCTCTCTCTCTCTCTTCCTTCCTTCCCTTTTCTTCTTCTTTTTTTTTACCACTATCTTGTCTTTAGCAATGTCCCTCAGTAAGTAATAATAATAGCTAAAACATTTTGAACACTTGTTCTGTGCCAGTAAATATACAGTAAAGCCATTAAATTCATTTCATTCACTCATAGAACTCTCAAAATGTCACAGAAGGTGAATGCTACTATCCTTTCACCTTTGCAGATAAGGATATTGAGGCAAAAAGTAGTGGAGCCATGTGACCTAAATTTCTCTATCCCAGGTGATCTCAAAAGCCTATAGCCTCACTGCTCGCTGCCTCTCTGAATTCCTTCTGGATTTTCATTGACAATGCCCTTACCTCTCACACCTCCTAGACCAAATTCAATTGAACAAATATCTATTGAGTGCCCAATAGGAGATGACATATGATCTCATTCATGGTTGCCTCTTGGTCCCTTGTCCATTAAGTATATTCAGGAAGGACCAATTAAGCCTAAAATTATGCCCTGGTTTTAAGGTCTAGGAATTCTCTTCTAGATGGGGAGGAGGACTGTAGTGGGAGCACTGAGGAGATACCGCACTGTCAGCCCTTCCCTATCTCCTAATTATTAATAGTTTCACAATGATCTTTTCAATGCCTTAGTCTTGTCAATGTAAATTTATTCAAGTGCCTCCCTTTCCTTTGACCTCCAAGTCTAATCAATTTCTAAATGTTACTGATCTCCCTTCTTAAAATCCATCTTCACAGCATAATTCTACCCTCGGCTCTAATCACTTCCCTCTGAATTACAGTAATGATGTCTAACAAGTCTATGTTCTGTCTCAGATTCTTCCACTCTAAACCAAACCAAACCAAAAATCCAACCCACTGCTATCAAGCCACTGCTATCCACCAGCCACTCCTTGGAAGGAAGGTTGGGCAATCTACTTTCGTAGTGATACTGCCTTGGAAACCCAAGGAGGGGTCGCTATGAGTCAGGTCTGACTCCACAGCACATAACAACAACAACAAGCTATCAGGTTGATTCCAGCATACCCTTGTCAGGTTTCCATGGCTGTAAATCTTTATGGCAGTAGATTGCCTGCTGGGTTTGAACTGCCAACCTTCTTGTTATCAGCCAACTGCCTAATCCAGTGTGCCACAGTACTCTTCCAAAGCAGTTACCCTCAATTTTAACTTGGGCTACCAAAGCACTTCTGTGACCCAGTGCAAATGCTGACTCCTAACTGAAGTTGGCCATCTCTCATCCTTTGCCACTGCTCCGTTTGGGACCAATGATATCGTATCATTTACTTGCTTGTCACTCACTATACTTTAAATTCCTTGTGGCATGGACTGTTATTCTTCTTTGTATTTAGAATGTTCTTCAGTGTATCTGTTTCACAACAAATAGTTCATCTAAAAATGAATGAATAAATGAATGGAAAAAAGAAAAAAAATAAACGACTTTGTATGGACTTAAGATTATCTACCTTATCAAGTCCAAACTTCTTCGCATGTTCTTGGAGGACTAGTTGCCTTAAACTTTCTTCAGTTAAGCTTGTCTCTAGTACTTATTGGTTTAGCCCTAGTTCACCTAAGCAACTTTGTTCACTGTTATTCACAGAGATGTTTTTCTCCTTGCATTTATAGCTCAGGGTATTCCCTTCTCTAGAAACATCCATTCACACATTTCTTCCTTTCTGTTTCTGCACTTCCAGTACTCATCGTTCCCTTATTCACCTAACTAATAATCCTAGTAATGTTCTGAGAATGTGTCATTTTCAAACAGTTTATTAAAGATAAGCCATCTGCCAAAATGTTAGTGATGTCATTTAAACTATTTGGCATCAAGTGTCCAATGACCAGGATAACACTGTCTACTCAAATATGTGATCTTGGTCAACTCATTGCTCTCTATGAGCTTTACTTTACTCACTTGGTACATGGAGATAAAACTATTTGGTGCTTCACAAATTCATTGTGCAGAGTAAAATAAATACTCCATGTAACATGTATACTTTTACTAACAACAGTAACAACAAAAGCAGCTGCTGAGGCTGCTTCTGTTCTAGCAAAAACTCACAAGATTTGGTTTCTTGGTTTGGGGTTTTAAAGTCATGGTTTCATGTGATGTTGTTGTTGTTGTTATGTGCCATCGAGTCAAACCCGATTCATAGCGACCCCTCCTTGGGTTTCCGAGGCAGTATCACTAGGGAAGTAGGATTGCCCAACCTTCCTTCCAAGGAGTGGCTGGTGGGTTTGAACCGCCAGCCGTCTGGTTAGCAGGCAAGTGTCTTAGCCACTATGCTACCAGAGCTCCCTTTCATGTGATATCCCAGTTAATTGTCCCAGTTAATTTTCAGTGCTTCTATTCTACTTCCTAATTCGTTGCATGGTGCTTGAAGATTTCAAAGCTTGTAAGCAGCCATTTAAAGTACAACAGTTGGTCTTCTCCGCCCCCCCGGAACAATAGAGGAAGTAGGAGAGACAGAAATAGGAGGAAGAATTGGAATTTATATCTACTTGCTTCCATGAACAGCTGCCTCTTTTACCCTAGGACCAGAAACAGGATGGTGCCCGGGTACCATTAACAAAAGTTTTGATCAAAAGGGGGAACATTGGGACAAAATTTAATATTCTCATGTAATCCAGACTATCTGGGATCACTGACACTGGATGAACCCCCAAAACTACCTGTAGTCCCCAGTTGACAATGAGGTTTCTTTCTGATGACTTCATCATAAGTTGAATACCTAATTTTCTTGTGGTTTTTATTATTCCTTTTATTAGTAGTATCTTTATCAATCTAATATTTATTTGTCTCTGGAGGTTAGAAACCTTACATATAAACTTATAGATGTATTTTAATACACACATACATACATACATGCATTTAAAAAATACAGAAACCATAAACATTCAATCCAGTGTTGAAGAAGAGTTAGTTGATGTTGGCATTTTGTCAGGTGCAGTAATAAATCCACTTGTGGAAGGGTCTGGATCATCTGGATTATCCCAGGGAATGGAATAATCAGTTAGAAAATCAGAGAGCTTTCTGTATGGTCCTTTTCTTTTTTTTTCTTTATATATCTCACAGTAAATTCTCACCTTTTCCAGCAAAGCTATCAACATTCGGGTCCTTATTTTCAAGCAACTGAACTTCCTGATTCTGTTTAGAAAATTAAATCTCTGTGACAGTATTTTGAACAGTAAATTATAAAATTGAACCATTGTGAGTGAACATATGAGATTGATAGCATTAATAAATTATGTGCTGCAACATTATATGTTTTACATTTACTAATGGTAAGATAGTGCCTAAGGCATTTGACTGCTAACCAGAGGCTGGCAGTTCAAACCCGCAAGCCACTTCTTGGAAGGAAGATTGGGCAATATACTTCTATAATGATATTGCCTCGGAAACCAAAGGAGAGGTCACCATGAGTTGGGACCAACTCGATGGCAATGAGTTTGATTTGTTTTTTTGTTAATGGTAAAAGATACAAAAACAAAAAGAAGACTATCAAAAATGCAGTTCATTGTAACTTGAATATATTGCAAATCAAGGACTATCTATGTTCCCTTGAGATAATATTTAAACCTTAAACTGCAAATATTCCATTAAGTTGTCTTTAAAACAAACCACTCTTTAGCTCATTTAGTAAAGAATGTCTACCTTGAGCATTGTGTTCTTTTAAAGAATTGTCAAATTGACAATAGTAATTTGAAAGGTTACAGAGCATGTTTAGGGGGCAATGAGTTTACGTCAGTGGGAGAGTAACAATTCAGAAAAGGAGGGTGAGGATGGTTGCACAACTTTAAAATGTAATCAATGTCACTGAAGTGTATATATAGAAATTGTCAAATTGGTTTATGATTTGCTGTGTATATTTTTAACAATAAAAAATCAGTAAATATTTTGAAAAGAAATATTTTAAAAAGAATTTTATTACTATGAAGTATTGCATACATGTTATTACAATAAATGCTTATAATTACCTTTTTTCGGATGACTCCAAATCAAAAGCAAAGAAGCAAAAGCCTCTTCCATTGTCACTGGATGACTTAATTCTAGTTTCCATGTTCTCTGAAGGCTTTTTTTTTTTTTTTTTCTTTAATGGCCTTACTAAATGAACTTTTTAACAAATGGCTCTTAGTTTACTAAAAAAAAAAAAAAAAAACCAACAATGAAACAAACAAAAAATCTGTTGTCATCAAGTCAATTCCAACTCACGGTAATCCCACATGTAACGAGTGTAACTGCTCTGTAGAGAGATTTCTTGGCTGACATCTTTACAGCAGCATCTTTACAAAATCCTGTCTTCAGCAGTGCTGCTGGGTGCAAACCATTTGTGCCACTTAGTTTATTGACAATATACTATTTATTTATTTATTTATTTTAGAATTTCATGGACCTAAATCTTATAACAACCCTAGTTATTCAAAACTTTCATCCTTCATTTTACAGAACAAAAAATGGAGGCTCAAACAAGTCAACTAACTCCACAAGACCGTAGAGATAGTTGAGCTTGGAAATGGGATTCAAAATCAGGGTTATCCCATACTACTCAATATACCAAAATGCCTCTGTTCCAGAGGGTCATTATTCATTTTATCCAATATCCACCGCATCCCTGAAGTTGCCTTATGTGGTATAAAAGGAGACAAAAGAATCACATGCTAAGCTGGGTGTCTTATGTGGAACACTGTCCTGTTGGGGTCAGCAGGTTGGCTCTTTGCCATCCAGGGATGATTCTTTTTATAATGAGGAAGTTAAAAAGATAATTATGGAAATTAATTCCTGAACTACTGTGGCCTGTGAACTCTACCAAGCAGAACTTTGAGTATCAAGGGCAGTTCTGCAATGCAGAGCAGCATCAAGAAAACCTTCCGTTACTAGTCTCTTAGGGGGTGCACTGTTTTAATACAAACCCACACAGTCTTATTTAACAAGTGTACGTGTGTGTGTATGTGTGTGTATATATGTTGTGGTGCAATTTTGTGCATATGAGCATTCCTGTCACTTGATGCATACAGATGGCTTATTATCCATTAATTTATTGGACTAAATAAGCTAAATCAAGCTAAATGACATCGGCTTGCTCTACAAGGATAGAAATAAATTAGGATAAGTGCTTTAAATGCCAGTCACAATGAATGGGTGAAAAGCAGAGAAAAAAGGAATAGAAACAGAACATAGAATCTAATCCTTAATCTACTCATTTCTTCCCATACCCCAAAACTGCCTATGTACTTTTGCCTATAGATTAGAAAACACCCCAGCTCGCAAAAGCTTGTCAGCATCCCACCATATTGTGCACTAAGGTGGTAATATGCTCAACAAGGCATGGGGAAGTTCAAGATCAATAGTGAGGCATCCATTTCATAGGCTTTAAAATATTCTTTTGCAATAATCTGATTTCTTTTCAACAAATCTGAATTCTTACCAACCCTGTGCTTCAGTTAATGTGAAGAGCAATCAACATAGTCCAAATGTGGATTCTCAGAAGTCGCTTCAGAAATACCTTTCCAGGAATTTGGCTTGGCTTGTATGATTTAGAGAGAAAGGAAATATCCATGTATCACCAAAAATGGAACAAAAAAGGACCACACATTTCTATTTTCTAATATTGCCAAGGTGCATACTTCCTATAATTTTCAGAGCCCCACACTATAATTCACTCTCTGTCCTATGATCTGCCTCCTTTTTGTCTTTTATTAGATTTAATTCAGTAATCACACCCTACCAAGCCATTCAGGCAGAAACCTTGCTGATTGCAACTTTCACCAGCTAGTGCATGAATATTGCTGTAATGTGTGTATGTGTGCGTGTGTGCCTGTGTGTGTGAAAAAGAGAAGGAATATTGCCATCAGCAGCAGCTGTCTTGTCTCTTTTTTGATATTTGTCTCTAACTATTCTCCTTTCCCTGTTTTGTGCTCATGGGAGTTGAGATTTCATCCCTCTAGAGCAGCAGCCCTGGCCATAATACCAGGAAATGAATCTTCCATCCTAACCACCCACCACTCAGTGTGAAATTCTGTCTCCTTCCATTATTTCATTTACTTGCTTTTTTTTAATTACCTCGTCTATGGCTAAGAATAGGCGGTCACCACATCTATCTAAAGACTGCATATTTCTGATCCTGCATTTCTTGTTTATCTGAGATTCCAGCCTCAGCCTCTTTTCCGTATATTCTATGTCTGTCTGTGCTTGCTTTTTATCCGCCCCCCTTTTTTTTAGTTAGTTTCTTGCTCACTTCCCTATTTGTTTCTTAAGTGTGATTATCTCTTGCTTATCCCCCAGTGAACTTGTGAACATGGTATCTTTTTGCTTCCTTTACTTCTTCTGTGGCATGCACATGTCAAATCAGATTTCTCCTGGGAGAGGTAGAAGGAGTAGCAGTGGCTGAATGGCGTGTGCATTTTAGTTTGGAAAATGTATCCATTTCTCTCTGCTGCCTTGTTTCATATTTTTATGCATGAACAGCATCACTCAAGCTGAGCTAAAGCTTAACAGCCCAGACCTGTACACTGAACATAAAAACAACAGTTTGGGTTCCCAAATGAATATAAAGCATTGGTTTATACGGTAAAGAAGTTAAAGGGTCTATCCAAAAAACACATTGCCATTGAGTCAATTCTGATCAGAGTGACCCTATAAGACAGAATACAACAGCCCCTAGGGTGTCCAAAGCTGCAAATCTTTACAAAAGCAAACTTTCATGTTTTCTCCCACAGAGTGGCTGGTGGGTTTGAACGATCAACCTTTTGGTTAAATAGCAGAACGTTTAACCACTCTGCCACCAGGGATACTTTAGAGTCCAAGGAGGTCAAAATTTTATATTTTCAATCTTTTCTCTTTATGCAAGTGCTGATGGAATTGTTACTTTACATTATAATGGATCAAATAGAAGGTATAGCAATTTGTTCCTTCACACTGAGCAATGAAATGGATGACTCTAAATGCATATTCTGAGGGAAGAGCAAAATAAGCCACCAAATCTCGAAGGTGGTGGCTATGTCACATGGGGCAAGGGCAGTGCCACCTATTTCACACCAATTTCCCTCATGTTTTCTGATCTAACTCTTGTGTGTAGCCTCTGGCTATTGCCGTATCATTTCTCTTTCCCAATGTTAAATGGATTTGTTCTTTTTCTGTCATTAGAAATGATAAGAACATAGTGAGAGAGAAGGAGAGGAACAGGAGAGGGTAAACCGTACAGAAAACAGTGCTAAAATGTCCTAATCCCATCTATACTTTAGTAATTTTTCATTTATTTGCATAAATTTTGTTCAGCACATACTTTGGCCTTACATTTAGATGTATACTTTTTAGTAAGGGTGAGGAGAGCAAAAGGAAAGACGAATGAGGTCAGAAACCACATAAATAGTTACTTCTTAATGGAAAATAATAATAATAATGACATGGACACACAATGAATAATGTCAAATAACCCTCTAGAATATTAGAGTGAAAATATTTGCTTTTTATCACTTTATAAGAAGGACTTTCTTGGAAAAGTGATCTAAGAAAATAAAGATGAGAGGAAGGGAAAGGAAAATTTATTTATTAAGCATCTGTTGTTGTTAGGTGCAATTGAGTCAATTCTGACTCATAGCGACCCTATGTACAATAGAACGAAACACTGACGGGTCCTGTGCCAGCCTCTCAATCATTGCCATGCTGGAGCCCTTGTTACAGCCACTGTCTCAATTCATCTCATTGAAGTTCTTCTTTCTCGCTGACCCTCTACTACCAAGCATGATATCTTTCTTCAGGGACTGGTTCCTTCTGACAACATGATCAAAATACATGAGTCAAAGTTTGTCCATTCTCGATTTTAAGGAACATTCCAGTTGTACCTCTTCCAAGACAGATTTGTTCACTCTTTTGGCAGCCCATGGTATTTTCAGTATTCTTCACCAGCACCACAATTCAAGTGCATCAATTCTTCTTTGTTCTTCCTTATTTGTTGTCCAGCTCTCACATACATATGAGGCCGTTAAAAATATGACTTGAGTCAGGCATATGTTAGTCTTCAAAGTGACTGCTTTTTGACACTTTAAATCTTTTGCAGCAGATTTGCCCAATGCAATAAGTTGTCTAATTTGACTGCTGCTTCTATGGGTGTTAATTTTGGTTCCAAATAAAATGAAATCCCTCATAACTTCAATCTTTTCTCCATTTTTCATGGTGTTGCTTATTAGTCCAGTTCTGAAGATTTTTGTTGTTTTCTTTATGTTAAGTAAGGTGCTCTGGTGGTGTCGAGGTTAAGGTTAAGGCATTTGGCTGCTAACCCAAAGGTTGATGGTTCAAACCCATCCAAAGAAGAAAGATGCAGTGATCTGCTTCTGTGAAGATTATAGCTTTGGAAACTCAACAGGGGTTGCTCTGAGTCCAAATCAACTTGATAGCAGTAGGTTTTTGGTTTTATGTTGAGTTGTAATCCATACTGAAGGCTACAATCTTTGATCTTCATCAAAAAGTACTTCAAGTCATCTTCATTAAGCACCTACTATGTACTTTAAACGGGAGCTCTGGTAGCATAGTGGCTAAGACACTTGCCTGCTAACCAGACGGCTGGCGGTTCAAACCCACCAGCCACTCCTCGGAAGGAAGGTTGGGCAATCCTACTTCCGTAGTGATAACTGCCTCGGAAACCCAAGGAGGGGTCGCTATGAGTCGGGGCCGACTCGATGGCACATAACAACAACAACAACATGTACTTTAAACAAAGGACTAGCTGAGAAGGGGAGAAATCCAGAGTCTGGGACCAGCAGTCAGAGGACGTTCTTCCTGCTCCAATTTCCTCAGACACAAATTCCAAGGACTTGAGAATTCTAAATTGAAACCTTGACTTCTAGAAGGATATGATGGTATTATTTTGATCAATAGTACATATGCTTCCATTTGTACTGTTGCCCTGGGACTCATAAATAATAGAAACAGGCTTGGATATCATCTTCTCTTGATCATATTTTACTAAGGAGAAAAGGACCCGCCTTGCCACTTTCCAGTTTAATTGCAATTGTAAACATCATTTTGTATAATGTTTATTACTATATTTCATGCAAATAATGCACATCTTCTGCATTTGTTTGTCAACCATGCTCTCCCCTCAGGAAGTATTTTTGTAAGTTATGTTAATTTATTTGTTACAGAAACATGTGGACAAAATTGGTATAGTAATGCTTACAAAAATACCTCACCAGGGTGAGAGGGTGCAGTTAGTGAATAAAAGAAGAAGATACATGTTATTTGCATAAAATACAGTACCCCAACTTGGAGAACAGGGAAGCACCTGTAGCTATTTGGTTCTGGACTCCTGACATGAGCATCTCCGTATACTTTTCTATGCATCTCCGTTTACCTCTCCTTGCCTTGGCAGGTATACCAGGCAGCTCATACCCTCCTCCCTGTAATCTGTAGAAAATGACTGTGCTTGGAAGTCTTAGCTTTTTATTGTTGCTGATGTCGAGTCCTATGACTGTTCTGAGAACATAAGACAATATAAACTTTGGAATCATAAATCTCAGTTCAAATGCTGACTCTACTTTCTATTAGATATAGTCTTTTTGAGAATAAGCTACCTCCTCTGAAATACATTGATCACAAAGAACTACCTCATACAGCTAATATAAAAATCTAATGAAAAATTATTTAAACGTAAGTCATAAACTGCTAACCATTACCAAAATTTAAGATACTTTAACTTTTTGCCTTACCCCAAAGTTGTATCTAAAAAACAAATTGTGAATGACCATTTTTAAACTAAGGCAATCTTACCATAAGATTTCAGAATATTTAAATTTACAATATGGAAGCTGTTAAAAACTGTTAACTGAGATATGATAGGAAATCAAATCAGATACATCTGGGGTCAAATTTTGCCATTCAGTAGCTATGTGGATATGGGAAATTTTTGGCTGAAATGTCAGTCTTCAACAGTAAAATGAGGAGTGGGGAGCACAATAATACTGGCCTTTTAGAACTGTGGTGAGGAATAAATAAATGTAAACTGGGAAGTACAGTCTTTGGCACAAGGACACATAACCTCATGAGATAGATACCCAAAAAAGGGTAATTTTCATTCTACCCCTTGCCTTCTGCAAGATTACTCATTTTATACTAGCTGGGAAACACAAGTATTCTATAGTTGGGATCAATTTAATTTTTTTCTCTCAACTTCCCCACATTTATCACCCTCTCTGGTAGCATAGTGCCTAAGGCACTTGACTGCTCACCAGAAGGCT
>NW_006921782.1:6005039-6062458 GCF_000298275.1 Orycteropus afer afer | reverse complement strand
TAATGAGATCTTAGTTTTTTTTTTTTTATCATATCCTCATCAATCAACCTATACACTTAGCTCAACTCAACAGCCCTATCCTGTGTTCCATCCCTCATTTTCTTGTCTTTACCATTGTTTTCCTGGTGGCACAGTGGCTAAGCACTCAGCTGCTAACTGAAAGGTCAGCAGTACAAACCCACCAGCCACTCCATGGGAGAAAGATGTGTCAGTCTGCTTCTATAAAGATTATATTGGAAACTCTATGAGGCAGTTCTACTCTGCCCTGTAGGGTCACTATGAGTAGGAATCCATTCATTGGCAACAGGTCATCCTTGGTTTCACAGTTTAGTCCCTACTTCCACCCCCATGCACTCACTTCCTGAAATGTGGGCGCTTCATCTCTGTCATTGGGCTTTTAGCCAGATGAATGTAAAGCACTTAACCAGGAGACCTGGCTTGAACTGATAAAAAATGTCACAGCCCATTTGCTTACAAAAGTAAAAATAAGTCATCTGCCCTGTTTGTTTGTAGCTTTTCATGGACAATAGCAGTTGCTGATTTTAATCTATTGTGATGTGCACTTGTGAAGCCTAAAACTTTTCTCACACATGGATGCAGAACTGAAACCCACTAGGGTAGCCTTGTCCGTTGTTTGTACTAGTGGAACACAAGCTTATCTTTCCATAAATAATTTTTTCTTGTTTCTCATTCTCTGCTTCTCCTGCTTGGAACATATTCAGGAGGTCTTAGATTTGGGAGTGCAATTCTTTCTTTTCCCGTATTCAATCAGCATTCAGTGTATCATATATACTCTGGTGCATTGCAGATTTGAATATTTAAAAGCTTTGGACAGGGCAATAGGAGAACAACAGTATGCCATGTAGTCCTGGCTGTATTTAAAACTAAGAGTCATCTGAGGAAAGTGTATCAGGAGGCAAGTATTTTGAAAATACTATTATTGTGGTCACTTCTCTGTTGATTTATTAAGCACCCTCTGTGCTTACAAGTGTTTTAGTGTTAGAATAGCTTAATGAGGTGCTAATGAGCAAAGTCCTGAAGCTATGTTAACTCAGGCCCATACTGCATTGTTTACAAAAGGTCAAAAGATGTTGCTTATTTCTGCATGAGCAAAATCATTACAGTACTTCATGCTCTCATTTTAGATATCATCCAGTCAACTTGTTTTCAGTCTATACACACCCACGATTGAAGTCGGTACAGGCAAAGTGGACCGGAAGTGGATTATATAAAATAGAAAGAAGCTGATCCCCTCATCTCTATTCATTTCTCCTACAGTTAACTGCTGATTTATCGGCAATGAATTTGTGCTCAGCTGGAGTCAGCCACATATTTCATTTGTAACTGATAGGTTACAATCTACCTATTGGCATCCAGCTGGTATCACGTGTGACATACTTGTGATTGCTGCTGCATGCTGAACATGTTCAAGATGAACATCTTTGGGAAAGCTTTTTTTCCAAAATCTCTCAAACAGCTTTACACTTGGAAATGGGGCTTGCTTTAAGCCCAAGAGAAGAAAGACATTAATGTGATTTCAGCAGCACTGAGAGAGCTCTTTTGCACACTAAAAAAAACAGGACAGTAACAGAGAGTAGGTTTCCATCCCACTGTATAGAACCCATTTAGTCATTAAAGTGACGACTATGAGCTGATTGGAGGAAAGGCCTGGCAATCTACTTCTGAAAATGAGCTAATGAAAAGTCCATGATACACAATGATCTAGTCTGCACCTGGTCATGGGATAGCACAGGACCAGGCAGCAATTAGTTCTGTTGTGACTGGAGTTGCCATGAGTTGGGTGCCAAGTTGCCAACAGCTAACAACAATGACAACTTGCCCATTGCCCAGTCAGCAAGGAGGCTTCCATATAAATATCATTGAAAGATATGTTGACTCAACCTAATCATTCAAATTCATTTCCAGGGTAAAGTATTTTAGCAAAATGAAACCAAATATATATTGCATGCCCACTGTGTGCTAGATTCCATCTAAATGATAGACATATAATTTAACTTTTTTTTTTTTTTTTGCAAACATATTTTGTACACAGATCTGTGGTATATGATGCCAGTTGTACCAAGGTAACACTCTAAGTAAGCTCCAAAAAACCAAACTCAATGCCGTAGAGTCAGTTCAACTCATAACGACCCCTCCTTGGGTTTCTGAGGTCATATCTCTATGGAAGTAGATTGCCCAGTCTTCCTTCTAAGAGGTGACTAGTGGGTAATTTTTTTTTTTTTTTAATGTATATATATACAAAACTATGTTAATTTCTTATATTGGTATGTTTATGATTTTGAAAACACTTTCATTTGTTATTTCGAAATAACAGTCATAAAGGACTACACAACTATTTCAATAGCTCAGAGAGAGCAAACCCATCCAATTCAGAAATATAAAGAGACTGTTACAAAGAAGCTGACATCTAAGCTTGGCCCAGAATGATGTAAATCAGTTCTTTAGGTAGAATGAGAAGCAGTATTTCATAAGTATAAACAGTAAGAGCAAAGTCAACTGAGATTAAAAACATGCTGAGTCATTTTTTGGAAGGTGCGTGCAGTTTTATTTAGCTGGAAAATCTGTTTTGTATTAGCATGTTCTAGAGGATGGTGGGCATGCTGCTTCAATTTTATGTCATGTAGGGTCTTAAGTGTCAGGTAAAGTAATTAGGATGTAATTGAAAGTAGTGAGTGGCTAATGATGGTTTTTAAGCATAGAATAATAAGATGATAGCTATAGTCTAAGAAGATTAATCTGTCAGCAGTGTGCAGTAGTAAGAAGACCAATTATTTCAGGTAAAGGACAACATGTGCCTGAATTATAGTGATCCTAGTGTGGAAAGAAATCTGTTTTAGAGATAAACTCCAAAGGCTGTAGTGGCTGACTTAATGTGGCATTATAGGGAAAGGGAAGCATCAGAGAAGATTAGTAGCTATACACTTTAGGATTAATGCCTGAAATAATGATGGCAAAATGAACAGCAAGAGGCATTAGAAGGAGAAGAATATATAGAGAGGAAAGGGTAATAACATTAAGCTTGGGGTGTTTGAGACTTGAATGAATGGTGCACCCAGGTAAATTGTATCCAACAGGCATTTGACTAGAGGTGTGTGCAGAAGCATGGAAGATAGAGATAAATATTTCATGTTCATATTAAAAGAAACCAAAAAATAAAACCTCACTGCCATCAAGTTGATTCTAACTCATAGTGACCCCCTTTGGGTTTCCAAAGTTGTAAACCTTTATGGAATTAGATTGCTCAATCTTCTTTCCATGGAGTGGCTGGTAGATTTGAACTGCCAACCTTCTGATTAGCAGTCAAATGCTTTAGGCACTATGCCACCAGAGGTCCTATGTTAAAAGAGGTAATATTTTGAAAAGGGATTTGATAAAATTGCTAAGGAAAAAAAATATATAGAATGAAGAATAGAGGTATATAACATATTATAGAGGAGCATACAGTTAGGAAGCAAAGAAAGATAAGGCTCTAATGGAATAATCACAGGGTTAGAGATTTTCAGGAAAAACAAAAACAAAATATAGCTTCAGAGACAAAGAAAGAAAGAAATGCTAAAGAGAGATTATGGATAATGTTGTTGTTGTTATGTGCCATCAAGTCGGACCCGACTCATATCAACCCCTCCTTGGGTTTCCGAGGCCGTATCACTATGAAAGTAGATTGCCCAACCTTCCTTCTGAGGAGTGGCTGGTGGGTTTGAACCACCAGCCTTCTGGTTAGCAGTCAAGTGCCTTAGGCACTATGCTACCAAAAGGAATCATTGTATTAGACTGTTAGACAGTTTTGCAGACTTTTAAGAGAACAGTTTTTGAAGAAATGGGAGTAATTCAGACTTGAAGTGATAAAAAATAAATACATGGAAAAGTGGAGGCACTGCTTGTAGAAGATGGCGTCAAGAGTGTGGATAACATTGGATGGGGAGAGTGGTAATTTAATAAGGTTTAGGAAACAAAGGTGTATTTGCGTTGCTTTGTTTGATCTATTTTGGTTGATTGTTGATTTACTAGAGGAGGGAGGAACCGAACATTTCTGTGATAAGTGGAAATAGCAAGCAGAGAGGGGAGAATAAGCAAGAGAGAAAAATAAGCTTTGATGAATCAGGATTCCCCAAGAAACCAAAGGGAATATATTTATGATTCTCAGTGAGGATATTAATTAAGTCTGAAAAGAATATGGGCTTTTATTTTTCCTATATGGAGAAATAGAGTAAGGATTGTCATAGAGATAGAGGAATATAAGGTAGAAAGGACATTTACTAAAGGCCCTTTCCTTAGAGGAAAGCTCTGGTGGTGAAGTGGTTAGGGTATTTGGCTGCTAACCAAAAGGTGCATCACGCAAAAGAAAAATGAGGCAGTCTTTTGTAAAGATTTACAGCCTTGGAAATTCAGTGCTGGTTGCTATGAGTCAGAATTGGCTAGATGTAAGTGAATTTTTGGTTTTCCTTAGAGGAACTTTTGATCTAGGAGAGAGACCATGAAGACCATAGGCCCTAAAGAAAAAGAAGGAACAGGTGATGAAAAACAGAAATGGAGAAGACTGAAACACCAAAATCTCTCCAACTTTGCTATCTTGCCTAGGGCCAGTTCTGCTCAGAAATGTTTCTACCCTAGAATTTTTCTTAACTCAGCCAGAAAAATCAATGGACTATATCATATTGACAACAATGAATATAGCTAGATTGTTCTTGCCCACTTCAGCTGCCATAACTTCAGGCCCAAGCAGGAACCTTCCCGTCACTCCAACAATGGAAAATATAATACAAAATTAGGTACTTTATTTTTTAAATGAAGCAGTATTTCTTGTTGAAGAACAATGAACATAATTTATCCAGAAAGGAGAAAAAGAGAAAGATGAGCTTGATCTAGGAAAGGACAAGCAGAAGGAAGATAACATGGAATCCATTCCTTCAGTCTTCGGAGAAACAATCTTTTTGACAGAGGCTAGAGCATTGCTGGGAGCTCTGGTAGCATAGTGCCTAAGGCACTTGACTGCTAACCAGAAGGCTGGCAGTTCAAACCCACCAGCCACTCCTCGGAAGGAAGGTTGGGCAATCCTACTTCCGTAGTGATACTGCCTCGGAAACCCAAGGAGGGGTCGCTATGAGTCGGGGCCGACTCGAGGGCAAATAACAACAACAACAAGAGCATTGCTGCTATTGAATTTTAGCTAATTGAAATACAAAGTTTATTCATTTCTGCCTTAGGTAAAAGTGGAAATGGATGATGGAAGGAACTCTAGCTAGACTGTCTCTGCCTTAATCCAGAGATTTTAGTCACAAATGTACTCCCTCAGAATAAATCTGGTTGTGACATTTCTGAGGAAGGCTGGAGAGAGCACCACTGATTGTGAATGCCAGAATGGTCTGTGGTGGTTAACTTTGTGTGTCAACTTGGCTGGGCCTGGTTAAGTGGCTGGGCAGCTGGATGTAGTATTACCCATGATAAGATTGGTAATCAACTCCATGGTGTAATCTATTGGGAGCAGCTGAGTACTTGCCTTTGGGTATGTGGTCTGCTTCCCATATACAAGAAACAGCTTTGGGAATGGTCTCTAGCTTATGGCATGTTTGGACCTTGCATGAAGCCACGTTGTTGTTCAGCAGACTGACATGCTCTGCTGACCTTGGGACTTACAATGGACTTGAATGAATGGCCTGCCATGTGTTTTGGTAACATTGGAACTGTGCCATTTTATTTATAGATCTTGGGCTTGTTAGCCTCAGTAGCTAGTAGCTGCCTGAGTGAAGAAATGCCTCTAGCTTCAGTAGGCTGGTAGCAAGAGGCAGAGCTGAACCCCAAGGTTGAGGGGCTTTCATCAAGCCCCTAGAGCCTGGGAGTTTGAACTTGGACTGCTAGCCTCCCAAACTGTAAGAGAATAAACTCCTGTTTATTAAGGCCGTCCCATTTGTGGTATGTTCTTGTCAGAGCAGCACTAGGTAACCAGAACATGGTCTGAAAAAACATAGCTAGCTCTGCTGTTAGTAAGAAAACCCTTCACAAACATCAACTTCCTTTAACAGTGCCTGAATTCAAGGGTCAGACACTCATTTGCCTTTCCCTGAATTATTGTTTGAAAAGCAGGTTTCTCAAAGATGTGGGAATACTTACTTTAGTCAACAGGTTAAATTCATAGACTCTGGATAAGATTAGAGCAGTGAATCAATACAAGAAGAGATACTTTGCGTTTTGGACGTAGGTTATCATCAGTGAATGTTTTTTGAAGTCCTGAGGAAAGTTTAGACACAGTACAACCCCAGAGGAGAGTAGATTCCATGCCTGAGGAATGTGAAATTGATGACGCTCTAAAAACAGCATTCTAAAAAGCTCTTGTTCTTTGATTCAGAGCTTTAAACATTGTATATGTATACTTTTTCCCCTTCAGTACTCTGGTTTCCAAAACAAGGAGGTGTTTTTTTTTTTTTTTTTTTAAAGAAAGTATATTCCAGAGCTTGTTTACCTTTCTTATCACAACACTAGTTGCTGCATAACAGTAACATAGCAGCTGAATTCATTGTCCCTTCCAATTTCTCAATATACGTGAAAATCTTAAACAATTTATGGCTTTGGTAATCCTCTGCATTTTGGCTAAAATGCTAGCTGAGTCGAGTGACCCATTGGGTTGGGTCTACATTTGTGGAGGACCCTTGATTTGCATGTCAGTGGTATCAAAAATGTCTATTGAAGTTCTTTTACTATTCAAGTGTGAGACATGGTCTTTTCTTGGCATCACCCACTTCCATTCTGATCACTTTTTTGTAAAGAATTTGCCTTAAAATTGACTGGAAAATTCATCAGTACTCCCAAATTGGCCTTTCATTGATAAAATTACTGAAGGAATTCAGAAATTGGCTCCCGTCACACCCTTCTAGACATGGGCAGAAGAGTCCCCTGAGTTGACTTGGGAATCTCAAAACCAATATATGATTTGAATGTGAGGCCAAGAGAGCTTATTAACTCGACTAAATATACCCTATGCTCAATCTACTCAGATCCCTCTGACCAGCCAAACTCCAAGAGGTCAGTCAGTCCCAAAGAGCATTTAATAGCTGGAAAAGAGGTGATAATTACAGGATTCTATTCTCTTTAGGGTGTTGGCAACTACAACTAAATTTTGCTTCATTTTGGCTTAGTTGAAACAATTTAGAAGCCAGGCTGATTATGGACAGCTGCCTATGTTCTGTGATTTGATAAGTGTTGAACTGTGACTCTTCCTACAAAGTAATAATCTGCCTTTTTACCATGGCAACATCTTTCTATTGGATTTTGGCTCATATATTTAGATTGAGAACACAACTTCACAGCAGAACAGAACACACAGACGCAAAGTCCCCTGATGTCAGAAACCTTATAAGGTAAGATGTGTGTTTTATAGAAGGATGGTTGATGGATTTCTAAGCCCCTGATTCCATATACTGTATTTTATTAATACAATCTCAAATACTGTACTGTATTTGGATTGTGATTTGCATAAAGTCCTGAACCTCCAGTCAGTATATTGTATTATAGTTGAAAATAGCAAACTCAAAATAATAACAGCCTTCTACTTTTTAAAAAAAGTTTAACTAACTGAGCAACTACTTTGTTACACATTGATAAAGAATAATGAAGGAACATACTATAATTGCTCAAATGATGTAGAAGTGGAAATACTGTTTTTTCTAAGTCAATTTATGTGGAAAACATATTCAGCTGCCTCAACAGGTTCGAAAACTTTTACTTGCATCAAAGCTGATAGAAACAAAGCTTCGTTTTCAAGTATATAAGCACAAACATCTTTTAAAATAATTAAATCTTGGAAAACAAATAATTAAATCTAGCGGCACAGTGGTTAAACACTCCACTGTTAACCAAAAGTTTCGTGGCTCAAACCCACCAGACAGTCCATGGGAGAAAAGACATGACAATCTGCTCCTGTAAAGATCACAGCCAAAGAAATTCTGTGGGGGCAATTCTACGGTGTCACACTGGATCACCATGAATCAGAAGCAATTCAACAGCACACAACAACATCATTTAAGAAGTCAGGCTAACAACTCGATTAACCAAAGTAAATGCAGTATGTGATTCTTGTATGGTGTTGGGTTTTGTTGTATTTCATAAAGAAGAAATATCCTTGAACAAGCAATTTGTTTATTTTTTTGGCTTCCATACACATGATTATTAAAGCCATAATATCATTTGACTGGTAAACATTTATTTTGTCTTCTGTCTCATAACACATTTGTTAAAATTAATATTAGTAAAATTTGTTAAAGTACTAAAACATGTAAAGATTTAACTTCACATGTTTGTGTTCCATTCTGCCACCTTGAATCAAAAGCACGGTCAATTTTTTAAATGGAATAATCTCTCTTACATTGTAAGTAATGTCACAAACTTGAAATACATATAATTAATGCATCTATGAATAAATACATGGTTCATTCCAAGTAGCCAGATTAATGGTTTTGTGAGGTCACTCATTGGAAAGTGAGGTCAGGAATTTCTCTGAGTACACTTCAAGAAAGAATGAGTAATTTATTGATGGCATTGCATGTCAGCTACAAAGATAATATGTAAATTAATTATTCTAACTATGCTGTTTAAATTACAGTAAGTGCAACAACTACAACAAGTGCCACTTATTTTACTCTTCCTTTTAGCTCCGTAGCCATCAATCATCAATTACACACAAAGACTGTGTATTTAAAAACAGGAATTCAAAGACCTCTAACAGGAATAAAATTGCATAATTGCCTAGTACAAAAAGGGCTTGGTGGGGGGTGGGGCACCTTCTGACCCCATCTAACTTCACTAGGGAGAGAGAAAATCTCCATCAGCATCCCAAGGCTGTTTCCTGTAAGATGGAGGTAAGACATGCTGCCACCCTCCAACCTTTTTACCAGTTCTGACACCAACTATCCCTCTCACAATATTCTCTACTTCTCTGCTGGGTTTTGTAGTTCATTGCCATGGCCACACAGAATTAAAGGACTATACTCAGGACTTTAAGGTTTATAGAAAAGAAACAGGTTACAATTCAAGATCAGAAAACAGCTAAGAATACAGTTCTTCAGTAAAGATAGCTTCTTCCCAGACACGCTATAGGAACATGTCTCTCTGGCCTCAGTCTCTGTCCTGCTTGAGGCAGTGTTACAAAGTTCTTTTAGCTTTACCAGTAGGCTCCCAAAGTAGCACCCTGCTCTGCCAGCAAACCTCGTGCCTGAAGGCATTGAGCTTTCTTACTCTATGGGCTAGAAAGCCTGTCACTTCATCTCATGCTGATCCCTTGGTTCTGCTGTCCCTGTGGTCACCATTTCTTTGCCTCTATCAGCTCAGGGATCTCTAGTCCAAGGGCACACTCCACTCTCAGCTCTTCTCTCTTAATGGCAGTGAAGTCCCTGTTCCTGCCTCTGGGATGGCTCATTTTAAGCCTAGCAAGATGGCCAAACTGACCAATCACCACAGGGCTCCATATACCTTATTTTCATAGTTTCATTCTTACCAGAGGAGCTCTGCTAGTGTAAAGCCTAAGACACTTGTTTGCCAACCAGAAGGCTGGCAATTCAAACCCACCAGCCATTCCTTGGAAGGAAGGTTGGGCAGTCTACTTCCATAGTGATACCTCCTCGGGAACCCAAGGGAGGGGTTGCTATGAGTCGGGTCTGACTAGAAGGCACATAACAAAAACAACAACAACAACCCCTACCAGAGTGTCATGTACCTTATTTACTTTATTAGCAAGCTATCCAATCCCCTTGGTGGGCCATAATCACATAATTTGCATAGTCCCACCCAGTCATTTGATGGGAGTCACAGAGACCATGGCTAGAAGAGCCATATTAAATAGTTCACTGCACCACAGCTAGTTTGTCTATACACATTCTTTTCTTAAATAAAATCCCCTATTACCTGACCCACGCTCTTGATTCTATAGCATTGTGAGAGCAGACATTAAGCTGCTAAGTCCTCATACCATCTGTATGACTTAAATCCTAAGAGATGTGTTGTCTCTGCTGCCAAGGCCAGAATCAACATCAGCTGCCAAATGCTAGACTGAGAGAGGAATGTAAACAGCTTGATGGAGGGGTGCTTCCTGGGGCACCTGTGGTTTTGACAGCTTTTGCTGCTGCTTCAGGAAGAAACAGGTTGCCTGTTTGTTCTTCAAGAGCACTTCTGGCATCCAGGTATTACACAGCCATGCACTGCCAGCTGTGAAAGATGCCACTTCCTTGTCACTTCAGAGAAGATGCTCCAGCAGTAAGATCCCTCTCATTATTTCATTCAGGGAGCCCAGGAAAAGAAGACAAAGAGGATCAAACACAGTGCAAATCACTGGAGGGGCAGGGGTCTAGGCTGAATAATTCATGTCAAAGTCTTGCTTTCAAATCAGAGTGGTACAATGGATATGAACAACTTAATTTTAGTCACATTTTAAAGATATAACACTGTTAATAGATGCCTTAAGAAAGTAATTACAAGAAGATGTATATGTAGCTGATTTTTTTGGACTCTCTGTATGTCCAGTGTTCATCCTGGCCAAGAGAAGTAACTAGGAAAACCTACCACACCTCAGTATTTATGTCAAGACATCATAAATTTAGGAAAATAACATTCATTCACTAAGTTCAACTTCTTATTTGAGGTTTTTGACTGAAAGAATGTCTTTTACACATTGTCTAGCCCAGCTTTATATATTATCTCATGATTAAATTAAAAATATAAACTTTAAAATATTTTCACAAATAGAAACTTTAAAAATATACATTTTTATAGAAAAGATTAAACCCATTACAGGAGCTCTGGTGGGTCAGTGACTAAAGCATTCATCTGCTAATCAAAAGGTTCATGGTTCAAACCCATCAGCCAATTTGTGCAAGAAAGATGAGGCAGTTTGCTTCCATGAAGATTTACAGCTTTGGAAACCCTATGGAACAGTTCTTCTCTGCCCTATAGGGTTGCTATTAGTTGGAATTTACTTGATGGCAGTGGATTTGGTTTTGTGTATTAAACCCCTTAGAGAGCTTCAATAAGTAAAGCAATGTGGATTAATTGATGTGCTGGATCTGTGGAAGAGCAGTAGAGTTTGAGAAGGACTCAAGAGTGTAGAGGAGGGTCCTGTATGATAAAGAGGACATTTCAAATTAGTCTGAAGAGGCAATAATTCTCAAAAGTTTTGTGAGAGAGCTGCAAGCTATTAAGAAAAAAAGAAAAGTTAGATCCCTACTTCAGTACTTATATTAGAGTATATTAAAGATGAATGAAAGACTGAAATGTAAAAATTAAATAGAACCAAAAAGTGTGTAAGAAAATGTAAGTAATTTTTTTAGATCCTTGGAGTAAGAAGGGAGGTTTTCACATCATCATAAAACTTAGAAACAATAAAAGAAAAGATTAATAACTGTAATCATATAAATCCATAAAATGTTTAAATAACAAAAATACAGTAAACTTGGAAAAAGTTAAAATTAATAGAAAATATTTGCAGTATCATAATGGGTAAAGCATCATATTCTTAATTTCTTAATATAATATATAAAAGCTCTTACCAGTCAATAAGTATTAAAAAAATGGTCATCTCAATTAAAAAAAAGGCAAAGTATCAAAATCAGCAATAATTATAAGATGAAATGGGAGGAACCACTAAATATTCATAGGAAGAAAGAAAGGAGGGAAAGTGGGAGGAAAGGAGGTTTCAAAAAGGAGAACAGAAAAGGAAAAACCAGAGCTACCAATCTGATGTTTACCTAACAGATTAAATAAAGATTTGGGGAATGGGCCACTCTTGTGCATTGATATTCAATAAATTCCAATGTTAATTTTGTATAGATTTGATTTAGAAGCCTGTTAAAGAAAATTAGTATATTCATGTTATAGAAGTGAAAAATCTACTGCAGAATGCTTTATAATGGGAATTATAATAAAGAATACAGCCTAAAAATCCATCATGACACAGTTTAATTGAATAATGGCTCATAACATAATTAGATTTTATAGTTCCATTGAAATAATGCTATAGAATGTATTTATGTGAAAATAATTTAAAATCATATCATTAATTTTTTTTTTTAAAGTTTTCAGAACAGCACATAGGATCTTTTCCTACTTATGTACCCTAGGTATATATATGAATATATATGCACATGCTCATATGTATAAAAAGGATAGCTACCAAAGGGACTCAATTATGGTAATTTCTAGTTGGTGGTATTTGAAGTAATACATCATTTTACATTTGTATATTTTTGATATTGTATGACTTGTCTTTGAGAGTATATTGTTGTTACAAATGAATAAAATTTATTCTCAAAAGACAAAAAGCATTTTACTAATTTAATTTGATTGACCTTTTTGGATAGTTTTAGTAACTTGTACTTTTACATTGAATAAAATGAGATAATAGTATATGTATTTCTATTCTAGCCACATTTTATCTCTAATTACGTAGTCTGAAGATTTAATCAGAGAAAGCTCCATACCCTTATCTTTCTGTATTTACCAGTCGTTCACTCTTCATGTTTTTGGCATTTTGTTTAATCTATAATTCAGATATACTCAGGATATCTCATAAGATTTGGCAATCTAGCTTATAATTACTTTCATTATTGTAAATCTTGAGTTTTGTTAGGTCAATAAATAGGGCTATAAATAAATGATTTTCAACCTCTTCTTTAGAACAACTCAAAATTCCTCTATTCAATTTTGAACACGTCTCAATATATCCACAAAAAGGCTCTAAACAAAATTAAGTTTAATTCACTCTAAAGGAAAGCACTTCTACAGACCATTTTAAGGAAGGGGGGAGCCAATTTAAATAAATTATCAGATACTCATTTTATACAGATGAGTGCCGCTAATTACAATCAGTCTCATCTATTCATTAAAACTAGTCCAGCAAGCTTGAATAAACTTTGTCAGCAGTTAGAGTCACTGCATTTATGTGAAAGGCTTAAACAACATTTCTTTAAATATATATTTTAGAATATTTACTAATTTAGGCCACTTTCAGGCATCCAAAAGATAGTGAGGATTTACAAATAGTCTACTTTTTGCATACTCCTTCTTATTTGATGAGTCTTGAAGCATTTTAAATACTCTCCTCTCACTATTTTCCAACCTCTCTATCAACACTATCTGTAAATCCTTGGTTGTTCAAAGTTATCAAGCCATATAGACTAGAAGAATCATCTCATTGTTCTTGCATACAATTTGATTTGATGTGATTCATTTTTTTGAGTGTCACAGGTAGCGAAGTGTCTAAGGCATTTGACTGCTAACCAGAAGGCTTGTAGTTCAAACATACAAGCTACTCCTTGGAAGGAAGGTTGGGCAATCTACTTTTTTAGAGATTCTGCCTTGGAAACCCAAGGAGGGGTCGCTATGAGTCAGGTCCAACTCAACGGCACACAACAACAACAACAGGGTGAGGTTGTCTAAGTTATTGTGTTCTCTGTTCCATTACTTACTAAGCCTGTGTAGAAAAATCAAACAGAGTTAACCTAATACTTACAAAACCATTAGAACAAGCCACTTTGTTTTCTAGATTGATGATGAAAAACCATATACTGATTCCTTGTTTTGTTTTGCTGGTGGTAGTGATGACCTTTCTAAAAACTAAAATAGACTATTCTAAGCAGAGTGAAAAGTCTTTTTGTTTACTCCTTTCTCCAAACACTCTTTTGATTGACTATGTGGCTTGTGGGCTGATACCTTCTTCCTATAACCTACTTCATATAATGAGTCTGCCAAGCCAGAAACTTACTGAGGAATTTCCAACTACACAGGGATCTCCCTTTGCCAGTTTAGATAGTAGACCAATCTGTGTCCCCCATTTAATAAATTTCAACAGCTCTGTATTTGTTGTTGTTGTTGTTGTTAGGTGTCATTGAATTGGTTCTGACTCTTAGTGACCCTATATACAACAGAATGAAACACTATCTAGTCCTGTGCCATTCTCACCATGCTTGAGTCCATTGTCACAGCCAGTGTGTCAACCCATCTTTTTGAGGTCCTTCCCCCTTTTCACTGACCCTCCACTTTACCAAACATGCTGTCCTTCTCTAGGGACTGGTCTCTTCTCACCACATGACCAAAGTACAAGAGACAAAGTCTGGCCATTCTCGCTTCTAAGGAGCTTTCTGGCTGTGCTTCCTCCAAGACAGATTTGTTCATTCTTCTAGCAGTCCATGGTATATTCAAGCTGTTAGAAGATGAAATAATTATACATGATTGTATATAATACTTTTATAAACCCAACAGAATAGGCATCATTTCTGTCTGTCTATATTTCTACCTCTCAAGGAGCTCTGGTGGCGTAGCGCCTATGGCATTTGACTGCTAACCAGAAAGTTAGCAGTTCAAGCCCATCAGACACTCCACAAAGACTGGGCAACCTAATTCCATAAAGATTTACTGCCACAGAAACACAAAAGTGGTCGCTATGAGTCAAAATCGACTTGATGGCAGTGAGTTTGGTGTTTTGGAATATTTCTACTTCTAGTAGCTAGCACAGTGTCTTCTCTATTATATTTACTCCCTAAATATTTGTTGACTGAATGAGTGTGTTTTAATTATCTATTTAATCAATATAGTCTGAGTGTAGAAATGCCAGTTTCAGTTAATCTTTATGTAGTCCAGAATAACAACTACAACAGGACTTTCTAGAGCTATGACACACTGATTTTTTTATCTTTTTTTTCTTACCAGTAGCAACATTACAAGTTTTAAGACTTGAAGGTTTCTTGGCAATTTCTCTATCAATTTAACAATTAATTTAAATATACTGTAATTAATTTCTGAAAAACCTGCAAAAGTCTGTTAACTGGTATTTATAAGCCAGCTGATAGTTATTTGGGCAAGCTGGTTGAAATAAATCAGCCTGTATCAGCTAACTATGCTGCCCTGGCATCTGCCCAAATAGAAACAGATTATTTCCAAATTTCCAAAAAGGTAATTAAATTCAGCTAAAATGCATCTGAAAGTCAATGTCTGATGTACTGGCCCATGGAAATAAATACATATTGTATTAACAGAGTATCTGTTTACCAACACTGTTTTAAGAAACAGATCTTCATAATATGTGTGTAGTAGAATGGAGAAGCATGTTTCCTATTGTATATTATTTACAGAAAATTAATACTTCCTGAAAAGTCATTAATATATTCAGAGGTAGTCATTCTTTTTTGAGTTATGGGCCAAGATTTTCCCCATTAGAACATAGCACTCAGCAACTCATCAACAGTAGGCCTGTGATTTTAGTTTCTTCTTCAAAAGCATATGGCTCTTTGTAAGCAGATGATACCACTTCCTTTCCAGCACTTTATGTAACACTCCATTCACAAAAACTTAGCCGATAATTGAGCTATAACCATAAAATCTTCTAGTAAATACCAAGGCTCCTTTCTCTTCTAAAATGAAACATGCTGCAAACTTGCCTCCTTCCCTTTCCCTTGTCCCACACACCTTCATCTTCTGTTCCCTCCATCACTATAAATACATACACAATATAAAACCTAGCATTAGTATACTCTCTGTGGCTTTTAGAATCTCCTCTAGATCTGTGCTGATAGTTTTGTTCTCATTCTCTTCCTATGTCTTTCATGTATCTGTTAACCAATTGTTACCTGTTTGATCTTCTGTTGACTACTTCAGTTTTTAATCTACTGGACTATTCAGACTCATAACATACACTTTGTTCTCCCTACTTAGGAAAATTGTAAGTTTAAAAATGTACTTCTTTTCTCATTTCTCTGTATCTTATATGATTCAATAGCAAAGTAATATATTTGATCTCTCTGTCAAGACTTGCTGGAGGGAGAGCTCCTTGAAGGCTTTGTATCCTTAACAGAGCATTGGCTATCCTGGCCATTCTCTTGGCCTCCAGTTGATCTTGCCTTTCCTAGTCTTACACTGTCCATCAGAAAGCCTCCTCCTTAACTAGACTGTTTTCTTAGCTATTCTTGGGACTTTTTTATTATTCAAACCTCAACATGACACCTCAACGGTGTAGGAGCATTGCCTACATCTGCAGCTCCTCACCACAACTCACAGACTCTTGCTATAAGGAGAGAGGAAGCAGGAGTTTATGGAAAGTGGAAAAGGCAGAAAGAAATATGTACTCAAATCTGAAAAACCTAGAAAGCCTATAGATCTCAGATAAGGATGATGCAATGTTAAATATAATAGTGTATTTATACTTGCTCTTTTGGTTCACTTGGAAACAGTGTATTTTATATTCTAGACAATATAATCATAATTCTGTATAACAGTTTATAAAAAATCTATTATTTGCAACATCCACTTATCTGTACACTTGGAATTTCAACAATGTCTGTGCATTACGTTTATAATATTAAATTTAATTTAAAATATGCAGTTGAAAATAGGAGAAGCAGAAGAAATTGAATAATTTTAGGAAAGATTTATTCCTTATTAGATGTCTCTCGTTTAAACAAGTCAGACTGTGAAACCATTCTTAATGTATCTGCCTAAGAATTTAGTAGGGATGAAACTCTCAGATAATTTCATCAAGACTTATCAAGAAACCAAGAAAAAGTCAATGATAAATTAATATCTGTAAAATTTTCCACTAATGTATGTGAATACATATATAAATAGGAGCTCTGGTAGTGTAGTACCTAAGGCACTTGACTGCTAACCAGAAGGCTGCCGGTTCAAACCCACCAGCCACTCCTCGGAAGGAAGGTTGGGCAATCTATTTCCATAGTGACACCACCTCAGAAACCCATGGAGGGGTCGCTATGAGGTGGGGTGACTTGATGGCACATAACAGCAACAACAACACATATATAAATGTTGGTGTGAAAATTCACTGGTTATGTGTTTTTAAATTTCATTTCATTTTCAGAGCAGAGAGAGATATGTCAATCTGCTTCCATAAAGATTACAGCCTTGGAAACCCTGTGAGGCAGTTCTACACTGTCCTGTAGAGTCACTGTGAGTCCAAATAGGCTTGAAGGCAATAGGTTGGGCTTGGTTTTGTTTTTCATTTTCAGAAGAGAAGAAAATGAATTTGGTTTGCTGTTACCAGTTTTGATTGTCTGAAATACAAATAGGCTAGAATAAAGGATGAATCATTGTGATTACCAGGTGTTGCATTTGCTGTGGAAAATTGTGATTTGATTCTATTAATTGGCTAAATCAATTAAGAGGGGACTAGCAAGAATCACTTTATGAGAGCTTCCGAATTCTTTACTTAAAAACTACAGTATAACCTCAGGGTTTTACTGAAGTCGGTAGTATAGGTATATAAGTCTTGGATAATTTTCTGCAATTATACATTGTTAAATGAGCATAACTGCATTTCAGGTTGGAAATTCTATGAATTCTTCGCATTTTTGGAAGAAGCCTTTTGGCCATTTTGTTTTTTATATAAATGGAATTCTTTCTGGAGCTTGAAGAACTTATAGGAGCTTCCTTAGGAAGAGAAATAGAAATTCCCAGATACTCCTTTGGTGGTCTGAGTTGTCTTCAGCCTATTTCACTACCATTCTTGTCACCAACATTGTTCTCTTGCTCAAGCTCTTTACAGTATTTCCTTTGGAAAACATTATTGAACTTTTAATATGTACCAGAAGGGGCTTGGTGGTAGAGTGAGTAAGTCATTTGGCTGCTAGCCAGAAGGTCATTGTTCAAACCCATCAGCTATTCCATGGGAGGAAGATAAGGCAATCTACTTTCATAAAGATTTACAGCCTTGGAAACACAGAGGGGGTCCCTATGAGTAGGAATCAACTCAATGGCAGTGAGTGGGTTTTTGGAATATGTGCCAGGAGCTATTGCAAAGGCTTCCATGTATTAACTCATTTAATCTTCTCAATAATAGGGCAAAAACATATTAAATACCCTGCCCAAGATTAGAGTGTGACTAATGCACTGAGCACTTGAACTCCTAAGCCCACTACCCACTACAATTTGTCTATTTTCATCCAATCATAAAAAGAAACTGGTCACTGAAGAGAGTTAGCAACTTGGATTCCCAAAACAACATCTAATTCCATGGCATGCTTTTTAAAAATCAATTCTCAAGCTCACTGCAGCCGAGTCTGTTCAACTCACAGAAATCCCTCCTTGGGTTTCTGAGGCAGTATCTCTACAGAAGTAGATTGCCCAATCTTCCTTCCGAGGAGTGGCTGGTGGGTTTGAACCTCCAGCCTTTTGATTAGCAGTCAAATCCCTTAGGCACTATGCCACTAGAGGTCCTTTTAAAAATAAGTACTTTATAATTCTCTTTGTATTTTTTATATCTATCCAAATTAAAAAGCAATTGTATTAGGCAGTGAAATTACAAACTTTAATTCTGCTGGAGAACAGATTTCACCACTTGTGTACTAGGTCAACCTACTGATAACAATGAGGGTTGGCATTTCTGAGCCTTCTTGGCCTCTTTCACATCTTTCAGCATCCTAATGGGCAATTGGTTACCTTGCTGAATCCTGCTCAGCTGCAACCCAAAGTCTTGTTTTTAATTAAGAAATTTTATCTGTTCAGATATAATTCAAATGCAGGGCAGATATTCTCTTAGAAACCAAGTTATGGTAAGCATTGACGGTTTCTGCTACAAACAGAGCGCTGACTGAACTGAGAACGCACTGGTCTGAGTTGTAGGTCTGAAACTACTCCCAATTAGTTCTGTGGCGGCGTTGTGTGCCATGCAGTCTATTCGGACTCATAGAGACCCTTTATGACAGAACAGAAATATTCCATAGGTTTTCCCAGCCTATAATCTTTCTGGAAGAAGATCTCCAGGTCTTTTCTCCCTCAGAGCCATTGGGTGGGTTCAGACTCCTGAGTTAACAGTGGAGCTCTTAACCATTGCATTGCCAGAGTACCTTTCTATGGCGCTTAGTAATTTTCATTCTTTGTGTCTTTATTCGCTCCTATTTGAACAGAGGGTTGCAATAAATGATATATAAAATTTCTTTTATTTCTAAAAGTCTATGAGTCGCTTAAATAAAGGAAAAAACAGGAAAATATTTTGTATGGTAAAAAGACAAAAACAAGCATTTTTCAAAACTTCCATATTTATATGAGTAAGAACAAAAGTGATGACTTAATTTCTAATATTCAAAAAAAAAAAAAAAGTTCAAGGCCTTCCACTGTATTACATATATTATTGTTTCTTTTATCCGTTTTCTTTTTAATAGAAAAAAAGCACTCTCCCTACCAAAAGCAACAACGAGATTAAGAGAGAGAAGAAAAAGGTCAAGTGTCCTCATTTATGAAGGTTCAAGAATCTAATTAACACTGCTTTTGGACATATGGGTGACATGATTTTTTTTTTTTTTTTGCAAGGACATTGTATACCTGAGCTTGGATGTAGTGAAAATATTGTAAAGCCCCGTGTCTCATGATAAACGCTGGCTGCTGCTGATCATTGGAGATGTGGAATGTTCCTAGCAGTGTGAGGGAGCATGAAGGGGCCCCTCTGAGCCATTGGAAACATTCTGTCTATTCCTAGAATGTCAATTTCCCTCTGAGCCATTGGAAACATTCTGTCTATTCCTAGAATGTCAATTTGGTTAATTGATCTTAAGAAAGGGGATTGTTATTTCTATATAAAAACAAAGACAGGTCTTTTTCTTTTATGTAAGAGAACATTGTATTATATAAATGTTAAAGATGAAACATAGATGCAAATAGATTACTATCCTTACCCCAGATGATTAATATAATTGCATCCAGCCCCCAAGGGTATGCATTTACTCTCTTCTGCCTGTAGGATATATTGAAGGGAAAGGCTCAGAAGCAATGCTCTAGAGGATATAAAATACTTACTATGCTGGCTTATAATTTAAATGTAATGTAAAGTTTCTTTATCCTCAGATGCAGTTATATATAGTGAAATAGCATTTTATTTAAAGCCAAACAGAACCAGATCTGACTAACAGTTCTGTCATGTCACTTACTGGCTTTGTAAAGTGAGCATGAAACCAAACCAAACTTACTGCATTGAGTCAATTCCAACTAATAGTGACCCTGTGGGACAGAGTAGAACAGCCTCGTAGTGTTCCAAGGTGATACATCTTTATGGAAGCAGATGACAACTTTAGGTTAACCATCTTTCTCAGTGTCTTACATAGTATAAATCCAAAATAAGTGTCTATTACCTCTTTCCTCGTCTTGTTTGGAATTTAATAAGCCTCTCTTAAATTATCTGAATTCTGACAAGTTAATTCTTCAGGATTTATGTACTCTCAAGTTTCCATAGGAAAATTCTGAAATGTTGATTAATTGCAAAAATGGTGGTGTCAGAAACTTTTTTTTTTGTTGTTAAAGTAGTCATCTGTCTTTGTGGATTTATTGTTTTACTGGGGATTTACACAGCAATGCTGTTTATAAACACCAAACTATATCTATATATCTATATCTGTCTATCTATCTATATATGTGGAGCTCTAGTGGCTCTGTTGTTAAGGCATTGGGCTACTAACGAAAAGGGGGGTGGCTTTGAGTCAGAATTGACTCAAGGCTGTGGTTTTTATATATCTATATCTATTTGTTAACTATGTATGTATATATATGTACATATACATATATATATGTTTATATGTCTATATATCTATATGTACATCTCTATCTATGTATCTATATATACATACATATGTACATATAACATCTCTTGTATAAACATAAAATACAATGGTAGGAAAATTTTAGAGATAATCAGTTCCAGCCATTCCAAAGTAGATAAATCTGTGATCCATGAAGGTTGCCCAAGTTGTCTTAATTATTGACTCAGGCCCACAGAACCTTTCTTTCTTTCTTCTTCTTCCTTTTTTTTTTCTTGCTTGCTATTTAGACTCTTCTTCATTTCCTCTTCCTTCCTCCCTCACTTCCTTTCTGCCTTCTTCCTTCCTTCCCTTTTTTTCTTCCTTCCCTCCTTCCTTCCTTCTTGTTCAAATGGAAAACATAAAGTTTATTCAGTTTTTATCAGTTTTATTTTTATTTACTGCCACTCTGACTTGACACTTGCACAAAAGTCAAATTATCAAAGCCAATCCTCCTAATTATTTCACTAAACATGCCTACCATGCTATATAGAATATGCCTAAATGCACTGACTATCAAAGGTCCAGTGGGTCTGAGTACACAAGATTCATATAACCACATGGATGTGTATTGGTAAGGTCAAAAACAAGGGGCCTTATACCCATGCCAGCCCTCACAATGACTCATAAGGAGACAATTGTCATAATGGAGAGTTTGAACAGTCCATTTGTGAAAGCCATGGAAGTAATTGTTCTAGCACTGAAGTGGGTAGAGAGTGACTAGGAAGGAAATCATCATTCTTGCAAATGCATGGTCATATACCTCTCTTCCTTTTGCCTATTTCCAAGAGAACCTTGGATAAGCATGCTTTAGTGGCTCTACAGTATGATCACACTGTACACTTTGCCTTGGAAGCCATCATTATCCTCCATGGGCACTACAGCTTTAGTACCATTATCAGTGACAGGAGAAAATTGGTCTTTCTTCCTATTTATGTCCTAACAGGGTTACACAGGTGCATGTTTTTGCTGCCAAGGGATGGAAGGTCCAGAAAGGCCCTTACAGTATTTTTAGACTTTAAAAATACTAAAGAAGGGATTCAGAATGTATTTTCCCATTGAAATGATGCCAATAACTACTGGTTTGTAGATCATTTAAAATATCATTTCAGCCAGTTTTTGGTAATAGAGTCATTTGTAATAGGCATGCTTAACAATGTATTTTATTTCTTATATGAGAAAAGTATTACTTCAATTTTATCTTTATTCCTGAGATTTGCTTAAGTCTCAATTTTTATTCTGCCAACATCCCTTATACTTTTTACTTTGTAGCATTTATAATATTTTTGATAATGTAGTTTGGTAAATATTTGATCAAATCTTCTAAATTGGATTGTAAACTATGCAAGGGAGAGTACATATCACTTTACTCACCTTGTATCCTCATCGTGTAATCTCAATGCCTGACAGATAGTAGACATGCTATAAATTTTGGAAGGAATGAATGGACAAAAGAAAATACGGATGTCTACAACAAGTAAGAAGCTGTGCTAAGTATTAAAATGAAGAAGGTAAGGCACATAACCAGCCTTCAGAAAGCTTACAGTCTACCTAGGGCATGGAAGAAAGAATAAGAGGAATGCACATATAACTATAATGTGTAGCATAAATGATTTGTGATAAAACACAGGTGAAAATAAAGCAGTATAGAGGGAGAATACATTATTTACAACATAATTTTAATGGAAAATGTTTTGAACAACTAATGTACAAATTGATTTTGTGCAATAATACAACTTGGAAAATGTTCATTTATTATTTAGGTATGTTGTTGTTGTCATGAGGTGCTCTGAGCAGGTTCAAACTTCCAGCTTTCCTATAATGTCTCCTCAGATTTATAACTAATACATACAATAAACTGTTAAGCAGAATTATATTAATCTCTGGATTAGTGTTAAAAATAAACATTTCAGAACAATGATAGAGCAAGATAATTATTATGTCTACTCTGACAGTGACACATAATAATATCTTTAAGTGACTTCCTATTTGAGAGAAATTAAATTGTATTCAGTAAAGAAGTAAGTAGAAATTATTACATGCAGAATCCTTCTAGCTTTGTAGAAAAGATAGTGGGCTTTGGAGCAGTATAGATTTGGGATTGGAACCAGTTCTACCTGAGTGGTCTTGGGGAAGTTTCTAAGCTCTTTCAGTTCTATTTTCCTCATCTACATAGAAGTATCCGTACTAACTGAAAGGCTGGTAGTTTGAACCTACCCAATGATGCCACAGAAGAAATGTCTGGTGATCTGCTTCTATAAAGATTAAAGCTAAGAAAATCACATGGAGCAGTTCATGGGGACACCATGTGCTAGAATTGACTCAATGGCACAAAGTTTATTTATTTAAATAGCTGTGAAAACCTATTTTGTAGGGTTAGATGATAGCATTTATTATGTATAAAAGTACTTGACATAATCTAGGTGCTCAATAAATATTAACTTTTATGATAACTTATATTGATTTTTTTGAATCATTTCAGAGAGCTCTGAATTGGTCTCTTGGAAATGTATTAGAAAATTGAAGAATCTGGCCCCTGCTCTTAAAACATATGACATCTTCATCTAATAGAAGTTTTAGACTAACATATGGGAAAGGAAGTGAAAGTACTAAAAAGATTGACATGGATATCAAAGCAAATTAATGTAATGTAAAGTGTTTGATTGGAATCCTATGGGGATAATTGGGAGGATTCCATGAGGAAGGTGTTTATTGAGATTCATGGGATTAAAGAAGCAATTAGTTGGAGAATGTCATGAATCCTTTCTCTTCCACCTCCTATCATTCTCCACTTTTAATAATCTCCATCTCAGTTAAGAGCATCAGTGTATCCTGTATGTTTAACCTTTAGTTTTATTTTTGCTCTTCTCTGCCTATATACTTTAATCTAGCCAGTGTGCTCATTTTATTCATATTTGTATCCCAAATATGTCCTCTGTTTTCCATCCCTTCAGTCACTTCTTTGAATAGGTTGTCACAGCCCTACCTGGACCACTGCAGTATGTAGTTCTTGGTTTCTGCCACCCTTACCCAGAAATGCTATCCAAAGTTTACATTTGATCATGCCAACTGCCTGCTCAAAAAAAACTTTCAGATTTTGTATGGCACATAGGAAAGAAAAAAACAAGTACATCTTATGTTTGCATATCAAAGTTCTCCAAAGTTCAACTCTAATTAATCTTTCCTTCTCTTTTTCCCATTTCAAATATGTCTCTTTTTCCTCTGCAGCTTTGGATCTCAAGGCCTACTTATACAAGTTTACTGCCCAAGCATGTTCTGTATCTCTTGCTTCTAGGCTTTGGTTTACCAAAACACTCTGTCCAGAATTAGTATGCTTACATGTGCTAGAAAGTACCATCTGGCTCAATTCAAAATCTTCATCTTAAGATAAATCTTCATAGATCACTCAGGTCAAATGAACTTATTTTTCAGTACTTTATACTTGATCATCTGATGATAAGTGCCTTAGAAATATGATTGACTCCACCCCTAAACTCTGAGCTCTTCATGAATAAGGAACAATTCTTACTCAGCTGTAGTCTTCCTCAAAACAAAGTTAAGCCAGCACATCATTGTAGGTACATGATATTGATCTGTTAAATCAAATGCTGAGAGTTAAAGCTCAGTATGTATTTTATATGTCCCTTGGTTCTTTTTCTGATATATTTTCATGTGAGTAAAGTCTTTTCATTTTTTTCCCAGAAGTATTTAGGTTTAAAGGATGTATTAAAAGGCCACTTTTCTTTAAGGCTAATGAAGTTGAAGCTTAACACAACCCCTCCTGCATTAGGCTGTTGGCAAAACTATGGGTGGAGCCCTAAGAATGGGTTTCATATTGTAAACTTTGCAAGAGTGTAATAATTAAGGTGTGATTGTTTAAGACTTTGGTTTCCTTTTGTATTTATCTTTGTGCTTATTTTCTTAAAAGGGCCACTAAAATTGTATAAGACACTTAAAAGCACTAGACCCCAGCAGAGCAAGATCTGTCCATGTGTGTGTGATAGGAGGCCTCTACCAAGGAGGTCACTGAGGCACTCACCACCATGAACACCTGCAAAACCAGGATTGTTGTGATCTGAGGTGAAAAGGTTTTGCCTCGCTAGAAAGAGGGTACAATGTACGACTTAACAGCTTATATGCACATTACTAACTCTCTGTGAGCTCTTCATCTCAATATATGGTGGTGTTGGTAGGACAGGAGGTTTTGACTTAGCAGGACTGGTGATGTTCATATTGCATTTGTGGTTTTCAATCTGTGGGTAAATAGATATTGCTCAGCAAACTGGCTGGGATATGCTTGGAGGTAGCAGCCCATGAGCTTACCACTCATGGGCTACCATGTTTGAGTGATCAGATACAGAAGCACCATGATGTAGCACCTGGATCTACAAAATAGATTTGAGGATACTAAGAATAATAAATGCAAAATCCATCAGGCCTTAACCTGAAATTTAGGTTTGGTTGATCTTTATTATTCTTGATAAGTGGAAATCCTCGGAGTCCAAGAATATTTTTAAAAATGAACTTGAAGTGTTTGGAATCTGCTGAATAGAAAAAGCCCCAACATGTTCTTTAAGAAGAAGCTCAAGGACAGCATAAACCTCATAGCCACTAGCACTCAGAGGATACTGCATGCTGAAACTTCACAAAACCTTCTGTGGGATAAGAGCCACAGAGACTTTGCAGAGTGATATCACAGCTGATAACCTTATCGGTGTGATTGAATAAAACATAATATTATTTGCTACTTATCTGAACATAAAAATGATCAGATCTCCACTGAGGAGCTATGCCATCTATAAAATGAATCACTATTGGCCCATCACTGTCCACCAGAATTGGACTTTTTACAGTCTGTCAATGATCTGGCACTAGGAGGCATTTACAATCCTAAAGGACAGTTACCAAACAACATATTTCTAGCAATGCCCTCTGATTCCAAGCCATGATGAAGAATTTCTAATAAAGGTTCAAAAAAAAAAAGGAAAAAAGATCAAATAATTTAACTCCACCCTGGTCAAAGAAATTGAATCTCTGGAAACTAGGCAGACACAACATGTAAAGAAATGGGTAAAATTGAGACCACCCCCTTCTCATTTGCCAGGATAATCATAATGACCTACTTACAGTGACCAAACCCTTGTTCCAAGCTTTGTCTTGGCTTTTATAGTGTCTGGCCCAGGATTTTGGAAAGGGAGAAAAAAACCTAGTCAGAACTTCAGTTATCTTTGTCACCTGCTGAGTGTTGAATTTCATAAGGGACTTGACCTTTCATGTGGCAAAAAGAGGGTAGTTGTGTTATATATTAAAAAAAAAAAACACACACTGCCATCAAGTTGATTCCTACTCATAGTGATACCCATTGGCTTTCCAAGGCTCTAAACCTTTACAGAAGTAGAGTGCCCCATCTTCCTTCCATGGAACCACTGGTGGGTTTGAAATGCCAACCTGCTGGTTAGAAGTCAAAATGTCTTAAGCACTGCAGCAGAGTCCTTAGTTATGTTATATAAATAAGTAAACCACCAACTAAGTCCCACATATAATAAATATACTCAGTACTGGGAGTTATATTCCTCCTGTCCCCTACTTCAGCTTTAAGTTTGGCAACTTAAGTAAATAAAACAGTTGAGTTTTTTGTTGTTGTTGTTTGTTTGTTTTGTTTTGTTTTTAATGTAAGACTATTTAAATCAGCAAAATATAATGGCTGTTCTGATTGCAATAAACCAAGGAAAAAATAAAATTAAGTATGAATGCAGAAACAGTATCATATTATTCTGGTACTAAGAATAGTCAAGAGGTATCTGTATTTTACCACCTAATACTTATGAATAGCAAATATAGTTCAGTCTTTGTGAGACAAAGAGAGTTAAAGTATATAGCTCCTGAGAGATTTGGTACACAGTCTGGCAAGTGACCACTTCATGATTACAGCCCAAGTTAGACCTAGTGGAAGTGTCGGGTGTGAAATCAGCATTTCTCTTGTTGCTGGCATAAAGGGGAAGCCAGATTAATAACACTCTTCTATTGTTACAGCTCTAGTGGGGCATTGTAAGAACCAACCACTTTGAACCTTATTACCCCAAAGGGGGTTTTGAAAGTAACAGCTAACCATTCCATTTCTATAGTACCAGTATGCTTTTGCTCAACACTGACCATTTCACTGGACATAATTCAAGAATTTACTGAATTAATTAAAACACTCATTCTCCGCCCCCCCATCTAGTGAAGAGAGTTGTCTTTTCAGAATTTGAGAGTAAAACCATCTGTTAACTTGTCAGTGCATGGTACTAACAAAGTCAAAGTCATCATTCCAAACCAAATGAAACTCACTGCCATCAAGTCAATTCTGACTCATAACGACCCCTATTAGGTTTCTGAGGCCGTAAATCTTTACAGAAATAGATCCTCCCATCTTCCTTTCATAGAGCAGCTGATGGGTAATGGGTTTGAACCACTGAACTTCTATTTAGCAGCCAAGTGCCTTATCCATTATACCACCAGAGCTCATCATTAGAGCCTAATGATATCTTACAGTAATATAGTGACTTGCAAGTAAAAGATAATGCCACATTATCATACTTTTAGCCTTCATGAACACTTTGAGAAGTAGCTGTGCCAGATGGAGTTTACTCCATTTTTTAAAAATGGATTTATATATATATATAAAAAAAAAGTAACAAAACCTGAAGCTCAGTGAGATTTAGAAAAGTCTCATTTAATGATTACACAGTAGTACAGTGGAAATGAAATTTGGGCTGCTGGCTTTTAAAAATTTTAATTATTATTTATTTCAAGGGATTCTTTTAACGTTTGTTTCCTGATCACAGGCCACACCCCTTTTTAGAAATGCTAGCATGTGTCATGGCTGAGTCACAATAAATCTAACCCTAGTTCAGGATAAAATGTAGCCCACTGATGAAGTCTAAAAATCTTTTTCAGTCTAAAATCTCAGGAAAGAATAAAAGCCTTACAGACTAGATATTCTGAGACAGAATATTGAAAAGTTAATAAGAAAGATTGTAATACTTTTAAGGAGGTGGTAGTATCAATAAACTATCAATTCAAGCCACATTTAAATACAGTGGAATCTCATAATTGTATAGCACTTTACAGTTTTTTGCAGGTAATTCTGTCAATTTTTCTCATAACTATGTCATCATATTTTAGAATTATAAAAGACAATGGACAGATATCTTAGAGGGCTCCCTATACTGCTAACCAAAAGGTTGGTAGTTTGAACCCAGCAGCCAGTTCACAGGAGAAAGATGAGGAAATCTGTTTACATAAAGATTTATAGCCTTGGAAATCCCCTGGGGCAGTTCCACTGTGTCCTATAGGAGCTCTGGTAGCATAGGACCTAAGGGACTTGACTGCTAACCAGAAGGCTGGTGGTTCAAACCTACCAGCCACTCCTTGGAAGGAAGGTTGGGCAATCTACTTCTGTAGTGGTACCATCTCAGAAACCCAAGAAGGGGTAGCTATGAGTCGGGTCCGACTCAACAGCACATAAGAACAACAACAACGTAGGACAGAATGGAACTGCCCCAGAGGATTTCCAAGGCTATAATAGATCTTTATGTAAACAGACTTCCTCATCTTTCTCCTGTGAACTGGCTGCTGGGTTCAAACTACCAACCTTTTGGTTAGCAGTCAAATGCTTTAACCATTGATTTACCAGAGCTCTTTTACATTAAATTACTCACTCACTTACTGCCATCGAGTTGGATACATCTCATAACGGCCCCTCCTTGGGTTTCTGAGGCAGTATCCCTCCTTGGGTTTCTGAGGCAGTATCACTGTGGAAGTAGATCACCCAATCTTCCTTCTGAGGAGTGGCTGGTGGGTTTGAACTGCCAGCCTTCTGGTTAGCAGTCAAATGCCTTAGGCACTATGCCACCAGAGCTTCCACATTAAATAACAGTATACCAGGACCACTGGGGAACTATCATAAGTACTAAGTCATCCATTTCTTTTCATTGGCTTCACAAATATATTATTTAGACAGAGCCAAATACTGGAATATAGTTTTAAAATCTTGTTGTGGTAATTGCTATACTGAACAAAATATCTGCCCTATATACAGATCCCTTATTTTCTATAAAAACATAGGAAATCCAAAGTCACTGTAGTTGTATGCTCTGGACATAAGTAACTTGATTTTTATAGCTCTGATCAAGCATTATAATAATAAAAATCATCTTAAAATAATGTTTTTATTTTTTCCACTATATAAAATAGTGTATCCCTCTATTCTAACCACAAGGGAACTCTGGTAGCGTAGTACCTAAGTCACTTGACTGCTAATCAGAAGGCTGGAGGTTCAAACCCACCAGCCACTCCTCGGAAGGAAGGTTGGGCAATCTGCTTCTGTAGTGATACTGCCTCAGAAACCCAAGGAGGGGTCTCTATGAGTCGGGTCTGACTTCAGGGCACATAACAACAACAACAACAATATTCTACCCACAAAGTACCTGGTGGCACAATGGTTGTGTGTTCAGCTGCTAACTAAAGGGTTGGCAGTTTGAACCCACACAGAAGCACCATGGAGGAAGGACCTGATGTTCTTCTTCCATAAAGATTACAGGCTAGACAATTCTGTGGGGGAAGTTCTACTCTATAGCACATAGGGTCGCTAGAAGTAGGAATCATTTTGACAACATACAACAACAATAACAACATTCCACCCACAATGGGCTTAGGGTGTGCTCAGAGTCTGTTTATGTAAAATGACGGGGTGAGGGAGGAGGGGAACCTATCAAGGGAACAGATCAATTGGCCAGTTGAAATGCCACTTCTCCAGTCACTGTAGGATGTTGCCATATCTCTTGTTGTTTCTCTGTCTCTCTCTCTTTTTTTAGTCTCTTGTATTTTGATTTAGATATAAAAGCAGAGACATAATTTAAACTGACAGCAGAATCAAACAGTGTGACCTTGCTAAAATTGTTTCAGGCCTTCAACACGATCTATTGGGGGTAACGCGTGGGCACAGGGAAGAGTGGGTGACAGCGAATGAAAAGAGAGAAAGACAGCCTCTCCAGATGGCCCTGCCACACACGTGGTCCTGGAGGGCTGGTCTCAGGGATAGCTGCTTCCAAACCTGCCTGACAGGGGAATCAGCTGGAACAAAAAGAAAAGAAAAGAAAATACAGGGCAGGAGCAAATGACGAAGATTGGAGCGATCAAATGATAATGATAATAAAACCTCATATGTACCTGTAGGAAATAAATAACTGGTATTTAATGTTTCAGAGGTTAATCTTGTCCAGGCAGGGAGAAATAGCCAGTGTCTATTTTGGTAACAAGGTAACCAGATAAACACTATCTTGCCAGATGACAGACACTGAATGGATGACTGGCAGGAGGGCTGTTAAGGTCTTGGTTTACAATGGACCCCCCAAAGGGTTTCTGAGCAATAGTTGAAATTTCTCTATCCAGAGGATAGCTGGGGAGCCTAATAGATGTGCTTTTGATGATTGCAGACAATAGAATATTGATTGTTTCTTTTTTTTTCTTTTTTTTTTTTTTTTGCATAAGTCAGAATGCCAGTGTTTTAATTGACAGTGTCAATAGCCTTTTCCACCATTCGCTGTATATGTGTCTACCTGTAGAGTGTCCCTCTCCAGGTGACAGGTGGCTTGAGAAGTCAAATCAGGAGGTGGATGGTATCTTTGTCAGGGTTTTCTAGAGAAATGGAACTAGTGAGATAGATATAAACACACACTTATACCATATTTTTATGTAAATTATGTGCATGTTATATGGATTTTTGCCAACTACAACTCCTGCATATGTTAGCTTCCTATGCATACTATGGACATTACATGAGTATGCACAGTATTTATGCCAGTGCACTCTATGTGAAAAAGACAGTGTGTGTATATATGCATACAGATACATGTACACACACATATACACACAGATATATATATTTGTGTATGTGTGTGTATATCTAAAGAGAGAGAGAGACAGACAGAGTCTTAGTTACCAAGTGCTGCCATGTAAAAATACTACAGGTGAGTTAAGGAAACATTAAAAAAAATTATTTTCTCTCTTTTCTGGATGTTAAAGACTACAAATCAGAATGTCAGTCACATTGATTCCTTCCATGTGCCTCTGTCCTGATTTCTGGTGTCTGCTGTCAATCTTGGGCATTCCTTTGGTCTTCACATTGCATCTTTCCTCTTCATGTGTGTGTCTCTCTCTCTGTTATATATCCTTACATAAGTCACTATTCAAAAGCAATTAGGCTCAAGACCTTCCCTAATCCAGCATGACCTCATTAACATAACAAAAGAAAACCCCATTTCCAAACAGGGTCACATTTACAGGTAAGGGGGTTGGTTAGGACTTCTACATTTATTTTAGGAGGAACACAATTCAAAAGAATTTACTCATGTGGTTGTGGGGGGTGGCAAGTCCAAAATCCATAGGTCAGGTAGCAGGCTGTAAATTATTGCAGTCATGTGTCCCACAAGCAGGAAGTCAGATGGTGAAGGAGTAAGAGGAATTCAGGCAAACTATCTATTTATGATTTGGAGGCAGGTTCCTCACTTGGGATGCCTCCTATTTTGCTCTTTAGGCTTTCAACAGTTAGGGGATGCCCACCACATTTTGAAGGTAATCTGCTTTATGTAAGTAAGTGATTTAAATGCTAATGACATGTAAATACTTCACAATAACATCTAGACTACTGCTTGACCAACCAACTGGGCACCATAGCCTAGCCAAATTGATACAAAATTAACCCTCACAGAGGGCTACACTGTCTTCACCACAGCCAGGCACTGAGGAAGCCTGGATGAATCATCCTGCCTCACATCAGAGAGCATCCTTCAGGTGACCAACACACCTGAGCCCCTCAGTGCCAGTGTTTCTTTGCCTCAGCAATGATGAGCAAAACCTGGCAAAGTTGCCTCTGTGAAACAGCTATTTTCTAATAAATGAGACTGGAAGCAGTTCAGTGACCATGGAGAAATGTGTCTCAGAGGAAACAACAAAGGAAAGCCATGGGATGTAGAACAATAGAAAGGAGCTATCTCAGCTGGAAGAAGGATCTGGAATGCATCTTGTGCCATGATCATATTTGTTGTTGGACATGAGAGAGGAATAACTACAATAGTAATAACAGGAACACAAATCCCAACAACAGCTACCATTTAATGAGTGCTTATTTTGTGCCTGGTACTGTTTTTAGTGCTGGATGTGAAATTCAGTTTCACCCTCACAGCAACCTGCCACTCATCTGTCAATTTGTTGCACTGTGGTAGCTTGTATGTTGCTATGAGGCTGGAGGCTATGCCATTAGTATTACAAATACCTGCAGGGTCACCCATGGTAGACAGGTTTCAACAGACCTTCCATACTAGACTGGAAAGAAGGATGGGACCGATACACTTCTGAAAAAACTGGCCAGTGAAAACCTCATGGATAGCAGGGAAACACTGTCTATTACATGAAAGTGGAGGGTGAGTGAAAAAGGAGAAGGCCCTCAATAAGAGGGATTGACACAGTGGCTGTTCTGATGGACTCAAGTATGGCAAGGATTCTTGGGATGGCCCATGACTGGGCCATGTTTCATGAGTCAGAGCCACTGCAATGGCACCTAACAACAACAACAAATACAAATTCACGGCAACAGCATAAGGACAATACTCTCTTGACTCTCATTGAACAGCTTCTGAGTAATCTTCCACTTAGATGGTGACAGAATGATATTTGAACAAATTCATGTTGACTCCAGGACTGTCTCCCTATACTGCAGGGGACATTATATGATGTCAACTAGCCAGGGACCTTTATGAGCCCTGAATTTGGGACTAAGGTTTTTTAAGTAACAAATATAGATATAACTTGCATTCTTCAAGAAATTTAAAATTTAACTGCTAAAATAAGACAAGTGCATGAAACTACATTTTTTTCTTTTTCAGAATAAGATGTGATAGAAATAATCAAGATCCCTCATGAAATAAGTGAAAATAATATAATTAAGACCTAGACGATGCTTGATCCATGAAAATGGTTGACACTGAGATGATTCTGAAGAAATGTGCAGGATTTGGGGAGTGAGAGGGCAAAGAAAGTGGTGTCCCAAGCACCAGAAATACCATGGATACTTACATGGGAATGAGCATGATATAATATAGGGACAAGGGATTGATTTATGTGATGAGAACAGAGGGCCTGGTTAGAAAGCAAAGAGCTATAGAACCAGGTTGGGAAAGCCATTGAAAGAAAGGCTGACAAAACTTGAGATGGAAGGAAGCTACTATAGGATTCTTAATGAATGGATTACATGGGGTGCAAGTGAAATCATAGGAGATTCCTGTCATAGTTAGGCTGATGGTATTAAGATGAGAAAGACGAAAACTAAGGCTCCTGTCCTTGGATGCCCCTTCTAGCCACAAAGTGTAAGAGGATGAGAGATGTTTTTGGGGCTGTCTAGCTAACAGTACGGAAGGAGAGGTGGGGATCCAGTCTCCCTACTTAGATTCTTTCTTCAGTTTGTCTCCATTTTTCTGTTCCTTGATCATACTGTGTGTTTGCATAAAAAGAACTGAGTCACAGAATCTGGTAAGAGACCTGTAGGACCCAGAAATATAACAAGTAGAGATATAGGAGGCCCCAAAGATTTGGCAGCCCTGAATTCACTTCACTGGGTGTCCTCTAGGTAAGTGTCACATGAGGAATTTTAGCTCTAAGCTCTGCATCTTCTAACTGTGTATTTCAATTTGTCATGATAAGCCATCAGATTCTGAACTCCTGGTCTCTTACAATATTGTCGTTGCTACCCTTTTCCCCTTCATTTTACTATCACCTCTCCAACTTCAGCCTTCTTGACCTAGTATTTAATCCTTCTCATTATGTGCTTATTCAGCACTAGAGAGCCATGCGAGATTGAAGATGGAAGAGAGATTATCAAAGGTCACTTGAAGCAGGAGATGGCTTTAATGGAGCAAACCAACCAGTCTATCTTTGAAAAATCCATCTCTAAACAGTCAGCATAACTTCTATAAGGTTCAGCCTTAACATCTATCTGAAAGCTCAGCTTTTGAAGTAAAACATACCAATAGAGCTTATGCTCCACACAACAGAAACAAATCAGTTCTGCCTTTTCTACACTCAGGTCGCTTGCCTGAGATATAATATACGGGCTTTCCCTACTCATAGCTTTGGAAGTGGGAGTGGGAGGATGCCCAGGGTTGAAAGGTGGTAGTTTCAGGCTTGTAAATACACCTTTCAGTGGAAAAGAGCTATCATGTGTTTGACACGCTCCTCCCAAACTCTGTGAGCCTATCCTCATCCTTCAGCTAACTGGAATTACTACATCATTTCACTCCACCAAGTTTCCTTGACTTGGCAGTTTTTTTGATTGCCTGGCAGTCACAGAGTATACTCTGCCATTTGCTGATACAGGGATCTGAGAAATGAGGGAATTGGAAAATGTACAAGACTGTTTTGTGGAATCCAGGGCAGAGCTTTCAGGGCTTAGTTTTTTGTTGCTGTAGTAGAGAATCAGTATTTGCTTCCCATTCCTTGGCTGACTCACTTCTCTTTTGTGCCCTCCTGTTTCCCCGTCTCTCCCTTTTAACCTTGTACACCTCTGCCAAGCAATCTCATTGTACATTGGTGACTGGAAGTTGTCCACAGGTAGCCTGGGGACCGCACTAAGTGTGTAGTTCATTCTCACTTGGAAACAATAAAATAACACCTTTGTGGTCAACCACAAAACACAGGGCATTTAGCAAAACAGATTTCCTCAATTTCAGCTGCTTGGAAAATTTCTTAGCCCTATTTTGATCACAGCCAGAGAGAACCTCTTTTAACTGAGGTTCTCTTACACAATTCTGCTAAAGATTCTGGAAAGAGAAGAATGAAGTCAAGAGTGAAGGCCACCTCAAACACATAGCTACCCTCACTACCTAAATCCACTGCCTCTGCTTTGCTTCCACCCCCCACCTTTTTTGATATATTATACTAAAAGAGGAAAAGGGGTCTATCATTTTAAAACATTTTAACTTAAACTTTTTTTTTTTTCATTTTAGAAGTTGTCACCAAAAGAAGTTGAAAAGATCATATACAAAGTTCTCTCTTATTCCCCATCCAGTTTCCCCGATTACTAGCATCTTACCTAGTGTGCTACATTTGTTACAATTAACAAAAGAAAACAAACCAAAAAACTGCCATCGAGTCAGAATGGACTCATAGCAACTCCTCCTTGGGTTTCCAAGGTGGTATCACTGTGGAAGTAGATTGCCCAACCTTCCTTCCAGGGAGTGGCTGGTGAGTTTGAACCACCAGCCTTCTAGTTAGCAGTTAGATGCCTTAGGCACTATGCCACCAGAGTTCCCATTAACAAACCAATGCCAGTAAATTCTTATTCTTTGAAATTCATCCTTTTAGTTAGCTTTCCTAAGTTTGTACCCAATGTCTTTTCTCTATTCCAGCATTCTACCCAGGGCACCACATTATATTTAATCATGTTGTATACGTTCTTCTTAGTTGTGACACTTTCTCAGACTTTTCTTGGATGACCTTGACCATTTAGAAGAGTATGGTCAGATATTTTGTAGAATGTTCCTCAACTGGGATTTGTTTGGCATTTTTTCCCATGAGTAGATTAGAGTGATAAGTGTTTCGGAAGAAGACCACTAAGGTAAAGTGTCTTTTTTGTGTGTACCTATGATAAGGTTTATAGATAGGCACAGTGCCTGACCTATGGTAAATACTTGGTAAATTTTGGATGCTGCTACATTATCGTTATATCAAGGGTACATATTATCAATATGACTTATCTCTGTTGATGTTCACCTTGATCACATGAATAAGGTAGAATTTGTCAGCTTTTCTCACTGAAAAGTTAAGTTCATACCTCCCTGGATGCATACGGTGCTGTTTAGAAGGAAGTCATCATGTATACCCCTCACTTAAGGAGAGGGAAGCTATACTTCACCTCCTTGAAAATGGAATGTCTACATAAATTATTTTCAGTTCTTCTTCATGGGAAATTTGTCTCATCGTCCCTACATATTTACTATTGATTCAATCATGTGCATGTATCAGTGTAGAATCATATATATTTGTTTAATGCTTTATAATCTAATACTGCTTTATTTAGTTTGTTTGTCAAATTGCTTTAGATCTTTCAAATTATAGGAGCATTTTCGGTTGGCTGCTCTGTTCTTCTGACATATCTCCATCAATATGGATTCTTGATTTTTGTTCACTTTTGAACATTTCCTTACTTTCTGGCTTTGTAAGATTCTCTAGGCTCATCTTGTATATTTTCTGCCCCAGGGGTAGAATGAGTCCTTGCTCCTTTTGTTGAAGAATGTTATTAGAAAATGAGATCTGGATTCTGAGTGGAATCCAACATTTTGATCATTGAACTTTTTATGTCAAGAACTATTAGATGATGGATATAAATTTCACAATAGATCTTTAAGATAAAAGTTAATATTTCCTTTGGTGAAATGAAAAAAATGAAGATCTAAAAGGCTTAAGAAATTTTCTAAATTTATATAAACAGTGAGCCCCAGAAATCAAATTTGAACTTTGGTTATGCAACATTGATGATGTCACCAACAGTATGAAATATAAAGAATGGGTTCACTGAATTCAAATAAACATGATTCTGAATGTACTCATTTTTTCCATGTGTACCTATGATAAAGTTGTTAGACTGACACATGCCAAGACTTTTAGCACAATGCCTGACCTGTGGAGATATTTTGACAAATTTTAGATTCTGCTGTATCTTACCAGCTTTGTTACCATCATTATCTGCAGCCAGAAGTTTATGTTTCCATTTCCCCTTCTTCAATCACCTATCATGGGCATCCAGGAGTGTCCCTCTCTTGATTTTACAGACAAATTAGGAAGGCAAATAATTCACCTGTGGATGTCCCATGACACCAAACACAATATGTGGTATGTAAACGAATTTCTTTGAACTATGATATTTTATGTTCCTTAGACTGGATTAATCGAAGGAGGGTTTGGAAAAGTCATAGCCAGGGAATATGGAAGGATGGAACTAGACTTGCTATTGAATACTTCTTTTCCTAAATTCTATTCATCACAGTTTTCTGGTACCTGGTGGCACAAATGGTTATGCTCCTGGCTACTAACCAAAAGTTTAGCAATTTGCATCCACCCAGAGATGCATCAGAAGAAAGCCTTGGTCATCTACTTCCAAAAGATCACAGCCATTGAAAACCCTAAGGAGCACAGTTCTACTCAGACACATGTGGGATTCCCATGATTGGGAATCTACTCAACAGCAATTCCTTTTGTTTTGTTTTTTTAATATAATATAAACTATCATGAATATCTAATATAAAATATCTAAATATCATAGTTAAAAGAAATTCATTCATGTATATGTGTATATGGAGCTCTGGTGGCATAGTGCCTAAGGCATTTGACTGCTAACCAGAAGGCTGGCAGTTCAAATCCACCAGCCACTCCTCAGAAAGAAGATTGAGCAATCTACTTCCTTAAAGATTTGCCTCCTCAGAAACCCAATGGGGATCTCTATGGCTTGGAATTGACTCTATGGAAGTGAGGTGTTTATGTGTGTGTGTGTGTGTGTGTGTGTGTTTATATTGTGTATACATGTATATGTCGTACATATATATGTATACATATTGTGTAGTACCTAAGGCATTTGACTGCTAACCAGAAGGCTGTCAGTTCAAATCCCCCAGCCACTCCTTGGAAGGAAAGTTGGGCGATCTACTTCTGTAGTGATACCGCCTCAGAAACCCAAGGAGGGGTCGCTGTGAGTGGGAACTGACTCAAGGGCAGTGGAGTTTAGTTTTTTGGTTTGGTTTATAAATATATATGTTGTTGTTAGGTGCTGTGGAGTCAATTTCAATGCACAGCAACCCTATGTACAACAGAACTTAACACTGTCCAGTCCTTCCCTGCACCATCCTCACAATCATGGCTATGTTTGAGCTCATTGTTTCAGCCACTGTGTCAGTCAGTCAGTCTTGTTGATGTGTGTGTTTGTGTGTGTTTATTTGATATATATACCAATTATATTATATATGTGAACATATATAATATATATACCAATATACATGCACTTCTTCTCCTGTAAAACCATAGACAGACAGCATAAAGGGAAGGTATGCAAGGATTCATGTCAGTCACTAGGTCAACCTTCATTAATTCTATCATCCTCATTTCCCAAATATTATCCTTAAGTTAAACTCAATTGTCATTCACAAAGCTGCTTAGTAAAGCTATAGTTTCTTCTTTAGCTTAACAGAATCCTGAGAGAACTATTCAAAGATTACATGCTTTCAACAAGTAGATACCAACCCTGGGTAAAGCGTGAGCAGAAAGAAGAGAGAAGACAATGTTTTGTTAATGAACTGAGGTTAGGATTATCTTTTCTTTCAAGTGTCATGTTTGGGACTTAAGAACCTCTGATCTCAAGAAAGAGATCAGATGATCTTTATGATGCAGGGATTACTGGAAGTTACTCTTCTCTAGTTGAATACTTCTAATGCAGAGAGACCACGTGAAGACACGAAGCAAGCAGTGCAGATCTGGCTGACTGCTACATTGCTTGCCTGATAAATGGAAAGTATCTAGGCCACAGTTTACCACTGGCTGAGCTCAGCCCCAGGTGGTGGGAGAATGATAGTGGTAGGGACTGTGAGGAATGAAAAAGCAGCTGGATTCAGATTGAGGAGTGAGCCCGGATTCACTGTTCTCATCTGTTGTTACTGCTGTGCCAAGTCCCTGGATGTACCTTCAGTGTAACCTGTGTTCTGCTTTGGCAAGGAGGAGTTATGTCCCCACACATTTTGTGTCGGTGCACCTCTAATGAGCCTCTGATAGTATCCTAGGCTGGTTTTGCCAAGAAAAAGGAAGAGAAAGAGGAAGAAGGAGAGGGAGAAGGAGGGGGAGAGAGAAAGAGGGAAGGAAGGAAAGAGGGAGGAAAAAAGAAGAAAAAGGAGTAATATAATTGTTCTTGATTAATTCCTTAATATACTGTATACAGGAGGATTGTTGGAGTGAATAGATGGGTGAAATTTTCCATTTCTAGTCAAGACTACACTTGTTCTCTCTCCTTTCTCTTTTTATTTTTTCAACTCTCGTATTTTGCTCCTTAGAATCATAGAAGTACAGGTTTAGGAGTTGATTAAAACCTAGATCATCTAAATCAATTGTCTTTTGTAACTGAGGAACACTTGTTTCTTGACAAACTAAGCTCATTTGTGAAATAATTTGCAAAGCCAAAATTCAAACCCATAGTTTCTTGTTCTATCTTCTCCATAAACTGTTATGTCCTTTTTTGTCTTTCTCCTTTTCATCCTACTGCCACCCTCAACCACATGCAGAGTTAGTCCTATATTTGTTTCTGTTTCTGCTATATTTGCAACTTAACTTATGGATGAAAACACGGTACTTCACAGATTTCTGGCAGGGCTATGCCTTGTGTGCTGATGAGCATCCCTGGCACTGGGCACCCGTCCAGCAGCAGGTGTCTTGCTCTGTGAATGGTCTGGAGCAGTTCTCAAAAGAGGCAGGTTGAAGCCCAACTCTGTGTTCCTGCTGCTTTGGGGTTATGATCTACCACTAGCACTTCTCTCACCAGGTGAAAGGAAGAAAAACTATTGCTGCCAAGATCAGTAACAGTAAAGATGGGAGGTAGCCATAGGGAGCATCTGTGACAGCTTAGGGATTCTAAACTTGATGTATGGGTAAGAAAATAAGATGAGACATTTGAGGCTGTTTACATTGGACTATTGTCCATAAGTCTAAGTGGGTTGACCTTCACGTCATGATGCAAGGTTTACAGGCTTTCTAAGGTTGAAAGGGAACTGCAAAATGAGTCTCAGTGATTTATAATTTGCATCATCATAGTACTCTTTGGAACAAATTATTCTTGTTTAATGATATGCACATATTTTATTTTTTTTTTATTGTGATTTGGGTGAAAGTTTACAGGGCAAATTGGTTTTCTATTAAAAAATTCATACATATTTTGTTTTGTGACATTGATGGTAATCCCTATGATCTAAAGCACTCCTCTCACTTAATCCCTGTGTTTTCTACTTCCATTCCTCCTTCTTTCCTATCCCTTCCTGCTTTCTGAGCTTTATCCCTGGGCAAATGCTGCCCTCTTTTTTTTTTTTTTTTTTAATTTCATATGGTTGATTGTTTTAATTCATACCTTCCTGGTATTATTTTTCACTTATTGGCCTGTCTATTGTTTGGATGAAAGTTGAGCCATGGGAGTAAGTTCAGTTCCAGGCTTGAAGGGTGTCTAACGGCTAAGTCTCGAGGGTTAAACCAGTCTCTTTCAGACCAATAAGCCTGTTCTTTCTATGATTTAACTTTTGTTTCACATTTTTCTCTCACTCTATCCAGGACCTTGTATTGTGGTCCTTTTTAGAGCTGTCAGCAATGGGAGCCTGGCACTATCAAGTTCTTCTGGTCTCAGGGTCGTGAAGGCTAGGGGTCATGTTTTGCATTTGTCTTTTGGACTAATTTTTTCCTTGCATCTTTGATTTTCTTCACTCTTTCCTGCTTTGGACAGGGAGATACCAAGAGTTGCACCTTAGATGACCATTCACAAGCTTTCAAGAAGTCAGTTGCTACTCAGTAAGTTATAGAATATTGTCTTTGTGGACAATTATGCCAACTGAAGTTGATGTTCCCTGCAACTGTAGTCCTGAACCCCCAGGCCCAGAAACTCATTCCCTCAAGGTGTTTCATAATTTTACCTCCTGTATACTCTACTGTATTCATGGGTTTATTTGTAGCACATATATAAATGCATATGTAGCAATATCCTCTGTCAAAACTATATATTCATGGATGTAGTCCCATTCACCTTCCCTCATCTGTTCAGCACTCATGTCTGTCTATGTATACACTCATAGAATATTGTTGTTATTGTTATTGCAAGATTGTGTATGTCATAGTATTTACTTTGAAGACTTTAACTCTTGTACTCTTCTCAGTATCTTCCTTTGTCTTTATCATTTTGTGCTGACGTCTCCTTTATTGTATTGTTTAATGATATGCACATACTTTATTATTTTTTTATTGTGATTTGGGTAAAAGATTACAGAGCAAATTGGTTTTGTCTTTCCTTTCACCCACGTGTCTACCCTCTATTAGTTGTTTATTCTCCCTTCCCCCTTCCACTCTTTATAATACTCAAAGAATGTTTCTTTCTATGTATAAACCTTTTCCTGACATTTTACAGTAGTGAGCTCATGCAATATTTGTCCTTTTATGATTGTCTAATTTCATTCAGGATAATGGCCTTTAGGTTCATCATATTATGAGGTGTTTCGCAGACTCATTGTTACTCTTTAATGTTGTATAGTAGTCCAATGTGTGTATATACTGTAGTCTGTTTATCTATTAATCCATTGAGGGGCATGTCCATCTTTTTGCTATTGTAAATACTGCTGGAATGAATATGAATGTGCATATATCTGTTTGTGTCACCGCTTGTATTTTTCTGGGATATATACCTACTGTGGGATTACTGGATCATATAGTATTTCTATTTATAAATATTTAAGGAAATGTCATATTTTTGCACCATTTTACAGTCCCACAAGCAAAGTACAAGGTAAGATAATAATCTCGTTGTTTTGACATGCATGTCTATAATGCCTGTTATTGTTGTTGTTATGTGCCATCGAGTCGGCCCCGACTCATAGCGACCCCTCTTTGGGTTGCCGAGGCAGTATCACTACAAAAGTAGATTGCCCAACCTTCCTTCTGAGGAGTGGCTGGAGGGTTTGAACCACCAGCCTTCTTGTTAGCAGTCAAGTGCCTTAAGCACTATGCTACCAGAACTCCTGTCTATAATGCCTAGTGATCATAAATGTTTCTTCATGTATTTTTGGCCATCTGAAAGTTTTCTTTGGTGATGTACCTGTTCATGTCCTCTGCACATTTTTTAATTGTATTTTCTGTCTCTTTGCTGTTGAAATTTTCAAATTTTCTGTAAATTTTGGAGATTAGTCCCTTGCCTTATATGTCATTGCCATTGTATTTTCCCCCATTCTGAAGGTTCTCTTTTTCTTCTTTTGGTGAAGTCTTGTGATGTACATACAGGTTTAATTTTTAGAAGGTCCTCATCAGCTAGTTAGGAGCTCTGGCAGCATAGTGCCTAAGGCATTTGACTGCTAACCAGAAGGCTGGAGGTTCAAACATACCAGCCACTCCTCAGAAGGAAGGTTGGGCAGTCTACTTCAGTAGTGATACTGCCTCAGAAACCCAAGGAAGGGTTGCTATGAGTCAGGTCCGACTTGAGGGCAAATACCACCACCAACAACAACAGTCATCTAGCTTGTTTTTTGCTGTATGTGCACTTTTAGTTATATTTGATAGTGTATTAATGCCATGCATCAGGGCCCTTAAGTTTGCTTCTGTTTTTTTCTTTGATGATCTTTAAATTTTTAGGTTATATTTAGGTCTTTGATCCACCTAGTTTTTGTATATGGTGAGAAGTATGGATCCTTTTAATTTTTCTGCAAATGTATATTCAGTTTTGCCATACCATTTGTTAAAGAGACTGCCTCTCTTCCATGTAATGGGTTTTAGACCTTTGTCAAAGATCAGCTGTCCATAGGTGGATGGATTAACTTCTGGGTCCTCAATTCTATTCTATTGGTCTTTGTCTGCCATTGTACCAGTAACAGGCTATTTTGACTACTGTGGCTGTGTAGTAAGTAGGTTTTGAGATCAAGGAGTGTGAGGCCTCCTACTTTGTTTTTCTTCATGAGTAGTGTTTTACTCATCCAGCATCTCTTTCCTTTCCATATAGTGTTAGTGATTAGTTTTTCCATATCTCTAAAGAATGATAATGGAATCTGGATCAAAACTGCATTATATCTGTAGATTGTTTTTGGTATTTTCATTTTCACAATGTTAAGTCTTCCTGACCATGAGCATGGTATATTATTCCATTTATTTATATCTCTTTAGGTTTCTTATAGTAATGTGTTGTGTATTTATTTGTATAAGTCTTGTATTTCTGGTTAGATTTATTCCTAAGTCCTTTATCTTTTGGGTAGCTATTGTAAATGGTAAGGTTTTCCTAATTTTCTTTTCAGGGTTCTCTTTATTGTTGTAGAGGAACTCAGTTGACTTTTTGGTGTTAACCGTTTACCCTGCCACTTTGCAGAATCCTTCTATTAGTTCCAGTAGTTGTCTTGTTGAGTCACTGGTATTTTCTATGTATAGGATCATATCATCTGCAAATAGAGATAGTTTTACTACTTCTTTCTCAATTTATATTCCTTTCTGCCTTATTGCTCTGACTTAAGACTTCCAATACATTAATGGATAGGAGTGGCGATAAAGGGCATCCTTGTCTTCTTTGTGTTCATAAGAGGAATGTTTTCAGTCTCTCTCAGGATAATGTTCATCATTGGGTTTGTGTATATATCCTTAATTATGCTTTGGAATAGCCCCTCTATTCCTATTTTGCTGAGCATTTTTTTTTTTTTAATCAAGAATCATTGTCAAATTTTGTGAACTGCCCATTCTGTACCTATATGATATGATGTATAGTTCTTTTCTTTGCTTTATTTATGTGGTGCATTACGCTGATTGTTTATCTGATGTTGAACCATCCTTGCATATCTGGTATGAATCCTACTTGATCATTATATATATGTGTGTGTGTGTGTGTTATGTTCTTGAATTCTTTTGGCTAAGATTTTGCTGAAAATTTTGTATTTATATTAATAAGGAATATTAGTCTATAATTTTCTTTTTTAGTGGTATATTGCCTGGTTTTGTTATCAGGGTTATGCATGCTTCATGGAATGATTTTGGGAGTATTCCATCCTTTTCTATGTTCTGGAAGAATTTGAGTAAAATTGATGTCAACTTTTCTCTGTATGTTTGGTACAATTTGCCAGTGAAGCCAGGACTTTTTGTTCTTGGGAGATTTTTTTCTTTTATCTGACCTATTCAATTTCTTCTTTTGTGATGGGTCTTTGCAAATTTTTATCTCACATTGTGATAGTTTGGATGTTCAGTGTGTTTCTAGAAATTTGTCCATTTCTTCTAGGTTTTCAAACTTGTTGGAGTGCAGTTCTTCATAGTATTCTGTTATTATCCTTTTTATTTCATTTGGTTCTGTTGTGGCATTACCTAGTTCATGTTTTCTTCATATTATTTGCATCATCTCTCTCGTTTCCTTAGTTAAATTTGCCATTGGTTTGAAACACTATTAATCCTTCCAAATATATATATATATATATATTGCTAGTCTTACTGATTCTCTGTATTGTTTTCCTGTTTCATTCATTTCTGCTTGAATCTTTATTATTTCCTTTCTTCTGGTGATGGTATGCATAATTTGTAGCTCTTTTTCTAATTGTTGGAGATGTTGCATTAAGGTGCTGATTTTGGCTTTCTCTTTTTTTTGATGTGTGTGTTTATTTCATAACTTGTCTTCTGAACATTGCTTTAGCTGTTTCCCAACGATTTTCATATGTTTTGTTTTCATCCTCATTTGATTTGAGGAATTTCAAACTATTATTATTTTTTAAAAAATTTCTTCTACTACCCAATAATTTTTAAGCAGGTTATTACTCAGTTTCCATGTATTTGAATTTTTCCCCCTTGATCTTCCTGTTGTTAATTTCTAATTTTATATCACTGTGATCTGATGCTTTGTAATTTTTATTTTTATGTTTTAAAATGTATTGAGGCTTATTTTGTTTCTTAATATATGATCTATTCTGAAAACTATTCCATGTACACAAGAAAATAATGTGTATTGTGTTGTTATCGGATGAAGTGTTCTATAAATGTCTATAAGGTCTAGTTGGTTAATTGCGTTGTTTAAATATTCTGAATATTTGCTCAGTTTCTTCCTAGTTCTGTCTTTCATGAAAAGCAATGTATTTAAGTATCCTACTATTAGTGTGGAGTTGTCTGTTTCTCTTTTCAGTTATCTTAAAGTTTTATTTGTGTGTTTTGGGATTCTTTCATTGACTGTGTAGATACTCATTATAGTTATGTCCTCTTTCTGGATTGACTTTAATCATTATATAATAAAATTTCTTTTCTCTGTTGCTGTTTTTTGCTTTAAAGTCTATTTTATCAGAAATTAATTGGCCACACCTCCAAATTTTTGGTTGCCATTTGCTTGATATATGGTTTTTTTTCATGTTTTTATTTTTAGCCTATTTTTGTCTCTGTGTCTAAGATATGTCTCTTATACACAGTGTATTGATGGGTTGTGTTTTCTTATCCATTCGGCTACTATCTTTCTCTTGATAGTGCATTTAATCCAGTTATATTCAGTGTAATTTTTGATAGATATGAATTTACTATCATTTTACTATATTTTGTTTTGTGGTGTTGATGTTTTCTCAATATATTTTTCTGTGCTGAGTTCATTTTATTAAATAGATTTTCTTATCATTTCCTTCATTACTGTCATTTTAATGTTTACAGTGTTTTTATGATTCCTCCTTTTTACTTTGGTGAAAAGTTTCATTAATTTCCTTTGAGGTTATCCTGTAATTTATTTTTATCTTCCCAAGTTTAAAACAGTCTGTTCTATCTTGATATTGTCTTGGTTTTCTCTCCATTTGGAAGTTTTGTAGCTAAACCATTTATTCCCTCTTTTTGCTTTGTCATTGTCACAATTTACAAACTGATATCCCTGGTTCCCTATTTTCAGTCTTGTATGTTTATTTTATTCTAGGTACTTCTATATCTGGGTAGATGTCTTGGTTATGTTGTCATTTTTCTAAATCTCAATTTCTTGCTTGTTTTTGGTTTTCTGCTTGAAAAACTCCCTTTAGCATTTCTTTTAGGCTGGTCTGGTTTTTGCAAATCACTTTAATTTCTACTTATCTAGAAATGTCCTAATTTGTCCAATGTATTTGAGTTAAATTTTCTTTGATATATTATTCTTGGTTGACAATGACTTTTTTTCTTTCAGAGTACTATAAATATCATCCCACTGTCTCCTAGTCTGCATGGTTTCTCCTGAGAAATCAGAGTTTAATTTTATTGGTTCTCATTTGTAGGTTGCTCTTCATTTTTCCAAAGCTGGTTTCAGAATTCTTTATTTTATTTTGTTTTGGATAGTGTGTTTGTGATATGTCTCTGAGATTTTCTTTTGAGGTCTATGCTATTTGGGGTTCATTGAGCCTCTTGAATGCATATCTGCTTGTCTTTCATGGATATCATATCATTGAAGTTTTCTTACAATAAATCCTTAATTATTTTCTGAACGTGTTTTTTTGTCCTCTTTCTCTTCTGGAATTCTGATCATATGTAAGTTTTTCCTATTGACAGTGTCCCTCATAATTCTTATGCTTTTTTTTTTTTTTTTTCTCTCTAAGAGATTAGTATTAAGAAATTTGTCTTCAACCTTACTAGTTCTGTCTTCAACTGATTCATTTTTGTTCCTTTGCACTTCCAATGCATTATCTGTTTCTGAGAGTTTATTATTGATTTTCTCAATTTCTATATGCTGTTTTTGTATGGTTTCTAATTTTCCACTTATTTCGTCAATTTGTTCTTGTATTGTTTTCCTGAATTCTCAAATTTTGTCTGTTTTCTTTTATCTCTTTCTTAATCTGGCATATGGACCTAAGTATAATTCTTTTGAATTCAGTATCAGGTGGCTCCAATAACATTTTTTTTTTCCTGAAGAAGATTTTATGATCCTGTATTTTGGTCAATTACTTGAGCTATATTGTCCGGGATTATTTTTGTTTTTTTTTAATTATTCAATGTTATTTATATTCTCTGAGTTATTGTAATGTTTTTCTATTTATTTGTTGATTGTATGTTCTTTTGCTCTACCGGACTTGTTTTGTTTTGTTTTGTTATAGCAGGGCAACAAGGTGGGTGTTTTACTCTGGGAGCTAGTCAGAGTGCTCACAACCTGTCTCCAGGCCAATCTGGTAAGGAGTGAGGGTGTATGTGTCTCATCATTAGTCATGTAGAGCAGCTGAGAGACTGGGAGAGTTTTGGCTTCTGTCTTTTGTGGATCCATTGGTGCTGGAGAGGTGGCACTAATCCAGTGCATAGGGTGACAGATGTGGAAGATAGGGTGTGGAAGACAGGTGTGAGGAGTGTTACTGCCTCCAAACTTTTGAGGAAAAAAGGGAAATGAAAAGAAAGAATGGATAAAGTAAGAAAAAGATAAAAAGAAGTAAACCAGGTAGAAAGAGGAAAGAACTAAGAAAGGAAAGAAAAAAAAAATATAAAGCAGCACAGTATTTGTGCAAAGCAGTAGCCACCAAATATGGCTGGAGCACAAAAGTGTTGCTTACTCTGCAAGAGGGTGCACTGCAGACCACAGAGTTTCAGTGATGGGCACTATGGACTATAGAGGCAGTGGTAGCGGGTGTCCACTCCATGGAATTACAAAAAAAAAAAAAAAAGAAAGAAAGAGAGAAGGAGGAGGAAGAAAAAAGGGTGAGTGGAGAAGAAATTAAGGAGAATGAAAAAGTAAAAGGGAAAAGAAAAAAATGGTAGAGCATTAGCAGTGGGGGTGGGGTTTGACTGGCTGCTAAGTCAGGGGAGGGCACCTCTGGTCATTAGAAGATTGTACAGGGTTAGGGAGGAGATCACACATTTCTAGTTGTCAATCACCAACATGGGTGCTGGTGCAGTGCTGGTTGAGCAGAGGCAATTATTTTATTTCTACCCTGATTGAATGCTGCTTGCAGTAATTCAAAATTGCCATCCTGTGCCAGACCAGTTTGTAGTTCTCCATTCCATATGCCTCCTTATTTACTGTTTACATTCAGTCTCATCCTCTAGTCAGTATTTTATCTATTTCTTTATCTTTTCCATCAAAACTCTGGATTCCAGGTTTGTCAACTATATACATTTCACTTGGTTTGTTGAGTCTTTGTTGTAGAGGATCTGGATAGTGCATCTGACTCATTCCCCATCTTGGATCTTCCCTATATGCATTTACTTTTGCACATTACAAGTTATTTTGCACATTGAACATGTATTAATGTTATGTATGTGCAAATAGAAGGTAATAAAAACAAATAATATATTGAATGTAGAATGTGTACACAGCAAAGAGCAGATGGCCTAGAAGTGAGCCTGAACATCAAGCTCCCCTCAAAAGTTAGGAGAAAAAATAAGTAAAATTTTCAGAGATAGAGCAGTTTGGGAAATGGAAGGAAAACCAAGATCCTATTTTATAGGGTATAGAAAATAAATAAAAGGGTTAAAGAGAGAATATGAGGCATTGGTGGTTCAGTGATAGAATTCTCACCTTCCAAGCAGGAGACCTATTCAGTTTCTGTCCAATATATCTTATGCTCAACTACCACCCATCTGTCAGTAGAAGCTTGCAAGTACTATGATGTTTAACATGTTTTAATGGTGTTTTCAGACTAAGATGGACTAGGAGGAAAGGTCTGGCAATCTACTTCCAGAAACTAGTCAGTGAAAACTTAATGTTCACAACCAATCACGGAATAGTATAGGACTGGGCAACATTTTGTTCCATTGTGCATGAATCAGGGCAAACTCAGTGTCAGCTAACAACAAGAAGAGAATGAAAACATGGAGTTGAGAATTGTAAACTAATGTTCAAAAGCAGAAAGTAATTGCATCCATACAATAAATAAATAAACCACTACAGTGAGTGAATTCTGACTCATAACAACATCCATTGGGTTTCCAAGGCAGTAAATCTTTATGGAAGTAGATTGTTCTGTATTCCTTCGTAGAGTGGCTGGTGAGTTTGGACCACCAGCCTCCTGGTTAGCAGTCAAATGCATTAGGCCTTGCATATGTTGTTGTTATTTGCCACCCAGTTGATTCAGATTCCTAGCAACTCCATATGTGCAGAGTAGAACTGCTTCATAGGATTTCCTTGGCTCTTGTCTTTACGGAAGAAGATCTCCAGGCTGGTCTTCCGAGGCACTTCTGGATGGGTTCAAACCACCAGCCTTTTGTTGGTGATACCCCGTGACATAATTTCTTCCTATTCAGGAATGGGTCTTGGAGTGCTCTCTTCAAATTCCATCCCACATTTATCTCACTTTTTCATATGCATGCAATATATATTATTGCCTGAGATGTGAAAATCAGATTTATATTTTCATGTATCCTACAAAACATGTATATTGAGTCTGAAAGGTCTCAGATAATTTTCTGCCCAACAGATTTGCTTCTCTTTGTGGCTTAGAGAGGCATTCCTCCCTTGCACCTGTGAGATAGAGTCTACTCTGGGCTATGTTTGGTTCTCCTGCACCCCATCTGCAATTTAGAGCCCACCAACCTTTCTCTTGTATTGTCTCTCCAACAGGTCTTATTTGCACTCATTCTGCATTCTTTCTCTTACATATCTTGTCCCTGCACACTCTATTCTGCTCATACTAGCATCCTCAAGCATCCCTTAAGAAACAGGGATATAATATCTCTTTATAACTTTAAAATAATAATTGTTTACATTTGTGTAGAATATTGTCATCCTCAAGTGCTATTCCAGTGCTAGTGTGTGCTTATCTCATTTGACCTTCACAACAACAAGGACTAAAGGCAGGCCAGACAATCAAACCCCTTTTGCAAATAGGGAAATGAAAGGATTAATGCAGGTTGTAAAATAACTACATGTCAGAACTCAGCCTCACATTCATATTTTCTGATTTCCCACCTAGTGCTCTTGTCTTGTAATCAAATATTACATATATCCTCTCTCATGAAAAATGTCACAAATCTTTATTTCAAAATGCACTGTAGTCCTTAAGAGCACTCACTTTGGAGAAACATAGACTGGGTAATTTCAACTTAGCTGTGTGACTGGCCTTACAAATACTATATTATTTAAAATCTTTAAATCTTATTTATATCACCTGTACAATACTTAGAGCCATAACACCCCTGTCATGGGGTTGCTGTGAATATCAAATAGTGTTATATTGAATATAATATTATTAGTTATATTAAATAAAGTAATATAGATATGAAAAAAGATTGTCCAATAAGGATTAAAGGCATTACTTAGCTAGGCTCTGTATTGATTTTTGACCATGAGCTATCCCAGACTCCATGTCCCAGCTGTTTCCCCTAAAAGTCACATAGCATGACCTTGAATGTCCTTTTATATTAAGGGCAATTTGCAATTGGAGGAACAGAACATGCTTTGACAGGCAAGTAGTTTATAAAAACACATTGGAACTAACAATGAATTCAAATAAATCCAAAACAGTAGTATTATTGATTTTGTAATCCGTACTTAAAACAAATTTATTTTAAGCCTGCAGTTTGATTTTTCATTTTTGATTTCCTTTTTTCCCTTTCCTTATCCATCTTTTTTTTTTTTTTCCTCCTTTTAAGCCATGGCGCCATGTGGTGTAATTCTCATCCCTCACAAATACAGAAGGCTGCTGGATCTCAAAGCCAACCTCCACAATGGAGAGGGAGGGAAAGAAATCTCGCTGAAACACAAATACTGCCATTAATTACTGACATTAACAGTGAAAAGGAAAGTAGAAAATTATAGGCAAGGAAAGCAACTTCTGGTTTTGAATGTTCTGCTTATTTCTCTATAATCACAGCTTGAAGTACCTTTTCTTCTAGGGGCAAGATGAATGAGACAGGAGACTCAGTGGGGTTTAATGCCTTCAAGTAATATCAAACACATGTTCCACTGGTAACGGGGGTACCTAGAGTGCACGCCTCTTCTTCATCTCTGTGCCTTTTTCAGCAAGACTCCAGAGATAAGGTGGCGGAAGGTTCATTGGTAGAGAGCATCAAACATTACTGAAACCTAGTCTTGAGTTCTATGGAGTCCTGGTTGCGCAGTGCTTAAGCACTTGGTTGCCAACCCAAATGTCAGCAATTCAGCCACTAGTGGCTCCATGGACAAAAAGACCTGGTGATCTACACCTATGAAGACTTCAGCCTTGGCAACCCGATGGGGCAGTTTTATTCTGTCATATAAGATTGCTATAAATTGGGATTAGGAGCTCCGGTAGCATAGTGCATAAGGCACTTGACTGCTAACCAGAAGGCTGGCGGTTCAAACCCACCAGCCACTCCTCGGAAGGAAGGTTGGGCATTCCTACTTCCGTAGTGATACTGCCTCGGAAACCCAAGGAGGGGTCGCTATGAGTCGGGGCCGACTCGATGGCAAATAACAACAACAACAACATAAATTGGGATTAACTCAACAACACACACCAACAGTCATGAGTTCTAAATAGAGCAGTACTATAATGTGCTTTTTTTTTTTTTTTTATAATAAACTGTGCCTTGTGAATCCAACCTGTGAGACACTTATTTAAGAGGGAAGAAACATTTTACCTATGTGAGCCACTGAATGTGTTAAGGACTAATGGATACTTGCAAGGCACAGACTGTTAACAAATTAACAACACTAGAAATTTTAAGTTTTTGATTTTTGCCCTGCCAGTACAAGCCAAATCATAGCATATTGAAAGGCCTCATATCTATCTGATGAGAAATTTTGTCAACAACACAAGGTAGATAAGAGATTGTAGGGGCTACTGAAATAAATTAACCCTGGAATCAGTCCCTTGCTTTGCTTTTTATAAGCTATGTCAAATTTGAGCATCTGCCCTTCTAGGCCACTAGCCTTTCACTTATACAGGGCCATAGTTACCCATCCTGAGAACACAGATGCCTTGAAGGTGCTTTAAACAATGACTTAGGAGTACTATTCAAGGAACATTTGCAGAAACTGTAGGCAATGACCATCCTTTCTCCTTTTTTTTTTTTTTAATAATAGGAGAAGTACTCTTTAAAAAAAATGAAATTCCTGTTTTTATACAGAGCAAGATGAGAGAAAGAAGCATATAGAGAAGAGGGAATGAGGAAAAAATAGCTTTTAAAGTTGTGAAGGCTGAAACAGGAGGGAGCATGGTATTGAAAAGTCCTCCAATGTGGTGTAGGAGGCTCGGATCTTGCTCCTGTATTCACTCTTTTGGCAGCTCTGAATAAGCTAACTTCTGTGGGCCTGCCTGGAGAATAAAGGAAATAAAGAGAGTAGCTAGCTACCTTTGAAGACTTTTATTGGTACTTTTGTTTTAGAACCAAACTGTGGTAGAAATAAACCAAAAAAAAAAAAAAAAAAAACCACAATCCCCTTGCCATGGAGTCAATTCTGATTGATAGTGACCCCCACAGGGTTTAAATGAACATTGTTAAAACAGAAGAAAAAAAACAAAACCCTCACTGCCCTTGAGTTGATTCAACTCATAGCAACCCCTCCTTGGGTTTCCGAGGCGATATCTCCACAGAAGTAGATTGCCCAATCTTCGTAAATCTTTACAGAAGCAGATTGCGTCATCTTTCTCCTACAGAGTGACTGGTGGTTTCGAACTGTAAACCTTTTGGTTAGCAGCCAAATGCTTCAACCACTATGAAAGGTAAGCTTAAATAGCAGAGAGTTCAAACTCTTCATTTTTAAGATGAGACAACTGAGGCACAGAAATGTGATGAAATTTGCTTATGTCTTAGCAAATCTGGTAATAGCCAAATGAAGACAAAAAACCTAACAGTCATTACTCTTTGTTCTTACTTTCATTTATTCTATCACTTTACAAATCTGATGTTTGTATATTTTTTTTCTTTTGTTTTGTTTCTGGCTGTAACTTCCCTATTCTTTTCTCTTTTCTTGAGGTAAGGTCACAGCAAAGGTAAGAGAACTTCTTTCCATCCAGCTTTTGCTATGACTTACTCAAAAGCTTTCATCATCTCCATCATCCCGCACAAATTTTTACAATGTTCATTGTGAAGTGTTCTCTTGAAAAACCTCAAAGTATACTGTCTGTACAAAGAAAGCCTGGCTTCTCAGTTTTTTGAGAGGGAACTTTCTATATGTTCATGGTAGAGTCCCTTGCTATGTGGTTCATAGGTTCATTCCATGTAACCAGAGGGATGCTAGCCTCAGTCAGTCTTCATGAGAGTCAGTGTTCACTTTCTGATGGCAAGTACCAACTACAGGAGTGTTATTGGGTGGTGCCACCACTCCATCTGTGCTTAAGGACAACAGATGTGCAAGCCCTTGACCTTAATTAATAAACATGGAAACAGACAAATTTTAAGTCATAGTTTTTCTATTAGATTAAGTGAGTTTTACTTTCCTTTTATGTCTTTCCAGTATTTAAATCACTTATTAGAATTTGAGTCACCTTATTGTTGAGCCAGGGTCTGGCTTCAGTAGCAAAAAGAACAATTTATATGCACAAGCAGGAAAACAATTCTTTAATCACACAGAGATGAGACAGAGCAAGGTCAGCCTCACTAGTGGTGCCGGCTGCACAAAGCTAGTGGATTCTATCCCCACGGTCAGTACAGGGCTGGTGCTTTGTGCACATCATTCTTGTGCCACAGGTGAGAGACGCCATACCCTCCTTACCCAGAACAGATACAGAATTGGGCTTAGCCAGGTTCCATATAACACATATATGCTAAGATCAGACAGAAAATATACTGTGTATCTAGACTGGTGGGAGGGTAGGGGGGTGAAGATGGGTGCAGGGAGCTCTGTGATAAGAATTTGAAACAGAGAGAGAGAGAGAGAGAGAGAGAGAGAAAGAGAGAGAGAGAGACTTAGTTTCCAGACTGTGTTATCAGAGAATGCTCTGGGCCCAAGTCTTGTGATTAGGCAGTCCATGTGGAGGTCAGAAAGCTGCACAAGAAACTGCTTTCCAATTTTTCCAACACTTATTTAATAGACATGTATTTCTTTGTTCAAATATCTGGGGATAAATCTATCAAAAATATACATAAACATCTATATGCTCTAGTTTGACATATCAATCCCTTAAAATCCCCAAATCCTTACTTTGTATATTCTTTGAAATTGAAGAGAAATGGGCTTTGACTCTTCTAGTGTGCACCATGAGATTATTTGGTAGTGATATATTCAATAAAGTAATAATTATGACAGTAATACATCTTATATTCTACTTAACAGTTATAAACTCATTATAAGTTGGAGGCCAATAGGTCAAGAGTATAATGATGTATCATTAGAGTCAATGTCCTTAATTATCATATTCCATAATATCAACAAAATGTGATTGATTCCTATTTCAAATATATGCTTGGAACTGAGGTAAATGTTCACAGTCATTGCATGGCGTACTTATTGCAAATTATTAAAATAGAATATCATTTAATGCTTTTGATCATGGTATAGATTTTATAGTGGGTGAAAAGCTGCAATGTTAACTCCTCTTATATCTCTTTCTCTCTTCTTTTTACTGTTTGCAACATACTGAGATAGATTAAATGTCAGATCCATGTTACTATATTCTTGTTTGTTTCTTTTATCACCTGTGGCTTCCGGATACCACTACCAACCTTTGGTATTCTCCAGAATGTATAGGATTTTGATGCTATTACCTATGATAAAAACTTCCAGGATTGGGAGTGTCAATCACAATACAGCTAAAAGCAGGCAAAATCCTACATAAAGGTTGTAGAGATGATACGATGAGTGGTAGATAATTAAGTGGATGAAGTAACTATTGATTTAGACTAGAGTACTGAAAGATGGTCTGCTGAAGCTTGCTACATATTACTGTGTCTTGGGTAACACTTGAGTAGCCTTAGAGTGTGTACCAAGGCCCTTGCATGTTTTAATTAGTGCTGTATTATTACATACTATTCATACAACTTGAGATTTTGAAAATAATCAATGGCACCTGTCCCCTCATGTCTTCCAAATCCTGTTATCTTGGCAATAGGTGTTACATGATTTTAAAAATTTCTAGAATTATAATAACAGTCCATTTCAAAGTGTGCTTCTAGGTGAATAAAAAGGGAAGGAGGGTGGGAGAGAGGAGAGAGAAAGGAAAAAAGAAAGAAAGAGATCGTGAAGAATGGACATTTCTATCAGAAGGTATTGTAGAAACAGTTCCAGAGCACTTAGTGGGTCTGCCACATCCAGATTCTTCATAGGTTGCTCAGGTGCAGAAGAACCATTACATTTCCCCTTATTCCATTCTGGTAGCAAAGTGCCTAAGGCACTTGACTGCTAACCAGAAGGCTGGTGGTTTAAACCCACCAGCCACTCCTCGGAAGGAAGGTTGGGCATTCTACTTCCGTAGTGATAGCGCCTCAAAAACCCAAGGAGGGGTCGCTATGAGTCGGGTCCGACTTGACGGCACATAACAACAACAACCACTACTAGCTTACTTGGAAAGGGACTCAGAAGGAAGCAGGAGTGAAGTCGGGACGGTGATAGAGGAGGATAAGCAAAGAAAGTCATGATGGTATTGATGATGAAGGTAGTCAGAGAAGAGGATGAGAGAGGAAGAGGGAAAAGGAGGGGAGGAAGAAGGAAAGTGAGTTCCATGTCAAACCAAATCAATCGTCAACAACAAGGGAATTATTTATTACCACATTGTTGTTGTTAGTTGCCTTTGAGTCTATTCTGACTGGAGACCTTGTGTATGCAGAGTAGAAATGCTCCACAGAGTTTTCAAGGCTATGGCCTTTTGGAAGCACATTGACAAGCCTGTCTTGCCAGGTGCCTTTGGGTGAATTCACCCAGCAGCTTTTTGGCTAGTAGTTTAACTGCTTAACCGTTTGCACCACTCAGCGATTCTATTACCATAATTATGTAACATCCTATTTTCAAATTAAATGAGTAATGCAAATATAGAGTAAAAGAAGTCAATTTTTTTCAGTGAATCACTAGGTGTCCAAGCATATACTACTGTTTGACATTCAAGAAATTTCTTGAATTCTGAATGTGGCTCAATGTACCAGGACAAAGGAGAAGCAGTATGAATGGATTTTGTATGAAATAATGTAGGCCCCAATATCTGTAATATCTGGCAATTATTTTTGTCATTATTTTTTATAACAAATAGTCTCAACAGACTTTTTCAAAGGTATGTAATGTGTGCTAGGTATTCTTTTTGGCCCTATACTCATTGCCAAAAACATAAATATTACTGTCTAAGGTTAAGTGGATGTTTCATGAGTTCTTATGTGGAAAGGACATTAATTAGTGATTATCTGTTGAAAATAAGAAAGAAATAGAAAAAAGAAGGATAATTGATATTATTTGTGATTTTTCACATGGGAAATCTTATTTATACTGTTAGTGTTGGGATATAAGAATACAGTAAAATATATTCTAATAACAAAGAACCAAAACCAAACTCATTGCCTGCCATCAAGTCAATTCTGACTCATAGTGACACCCATTGAGTTTCCAAGGCTATAAATCTTTATGGAAGAAGGTTGCTTCATCTTCCTCTCACAAAGCTGCTGGTTGGTTTGAACTGCCAACCTTCTGGTTAGCAGCCAAATGCCTTACCAAACTATGCCACCAGAGCTTCTTGTATTCTGAGTAGATTATATATTATCTAGTTGCTGGTGTTCCTTATTTTTGGGTAGTTAAATTTGTGGGAACATGTTTTGACCTAAGATAAGGCTAAATTCTGTAATGTGAACAATGTTGTAACAGGTTTCTGCAATCAGTACAAATGCAAAGTGTTGAATTAAAATTATAGGCAGAGTGGGATCTATACATATAGCATCATCATCATCATCATTTAAGGCTGTTCACTGTGCACCTGTAGCTCTCCTGGGCCAGACACTATGCAGTCCTCTGAGTCTTGTTCCTGGCCTCAGACTAGAGTCTAAAATAAGAGGGACTAGGAACTAGTCAGAAAGACATCGGAGAAAATTTAAGAATCTTCAATCTAGTTTCTCTTGGGCTCATAATTTTCTCTATAATCTTGGGGGTGCCAGTAAAGATTCTGGGTCTTGGGTCCCCTTTCACCGTGAGGTATCTGCAATGAGTGGTGTCTGAGGCTGCATTATGCTGGACTGCTAGGTTGCTTAAACAGCTAAAGTGAGTGCTGTAAATAGTTGCTGGCAGGATACAGAGCACTGTGCAACCTTTGTGAGAGGTGAAATGCGATGGATACCTCCTCACCCAGCTAAATTAGTGCCTCCCATGTCTCTTGTTCACCACCAAACTATGAATTACCCTTAGTCATTACACCGTGCCTAGCCAAGACTGTCACAATTTAGCAAATCCTCTGACCTTGTTTTGAATGTGCTGTCATCCAAGAACATAAGCTGACCTTTATCTGCTAAGTCACAGACAATATTTATAAATAATTCTTAGGGAGTTAATTTATCCAGGCTTTTCAGTTGATCTTAAACTCTGCCTTGCAATTTCTACATTGCCTTTCAATCATTATTAATTTCCTTGAAATCTAAAAGCAACACTTAGCACTCAGAGGCTCTGCTCAGATAGCTAGCTGGATCACAGTCTGCTATTTTAGTTCTGTGTTGATGGGTAGGAAAGACCAATAGTATAAAATATATTGAGAAAAAGGGAAAAAAAGAAAAAGAGAAGAGGTTCTATGACTATTCACTTTTAATCTTTGAAACTCCAGGCTAAATTTCTTCTTTCATTAAATGTTATGCCTCTTTTTCATAAAAATATAGTATGCAAAGGGAAAAAAGAAATAATTTTATAGTGGAAAAACCTGGCAAACAGTGCCTTAACCAAGGTCAGAAACAGTGCCTCATCAAGGTCAATCTTATCAGAGAAAAGTTATGTTGATATCAGGTGATGAGAGGGTACTACAGGTGTCTTCTTGTATTTTTCCCTCAAACCTATAACCCCAGTATAATTGTGATGGGGTAAAAAGTCAGACAAACACAACATAAGGAATTCTGTAGAATACTTGATCAATATCCATCAAAATGGTCATGTTATGACAAATTAGATGTGTCGAGGAACTATCACAAATAAGAGGCGACTAAGGCATGATGATTAAATGCAATGTGAGATCCTGAATTGTATCCTGGAACATAAAGAAGACATTTATGAAAAAAAAAAAAAAA